>NW_019230424.1:20628-142975 GCF_002742605.1 Olea europaea var. sylvestris
TTACCTCTAGAAATGGTATTGTAACATAGGAAGAGTGCTACTATCAGTTATTCTATTTTTTTTCGAGTGAATAACTTGTGATATATATATATATATATAAGAATGAGAGTTAGTCGAGCACAAATAGTCAGTAGACTTATACACTCTTGCTATATAAAGTAGCAAGCAGCATATCTTGTAGTGTACATCTTGACAACAAAAGAAATTATTTAGAATAGAGGTATTGAGCATCTAATGATAGTGGCTAAGAATATGAGATCCTTGATAGTTACACAACTATATCATGTGTTGAGGGTCTCAAGTATCATGATGGAACCATACACTCAGATAGTATTTCTATGAGAAATATTTGCAAAGAATGTGTCTTTGTGATATATCTACGTAAACGGTGATATCTATTCCATCATACTCTAAAGACATCTAGAGATATACTTATTGGCAATGTCAAATCTCTAGAATTGTTTTGAATATGATACTTAGTGTATTAGAAATTTTTTGATTGAGTTTTGTGTGTCCATAGATGAACAATTTTGAGTTTATGGGTAATCTATTGTTGGGATTAGGAGATAATGAGTTGCATGTACATTTAAAGTATGTTGAACGGGTTGAAATTGGCTCACTCGCATGAGCTATCACCTTAGACATTTCAGGGTATGCTGAAATGAGACAAGGTGATGTTGTGTACATGATCTAGTGTTATTCATGAGATATCAAGATGAGATTACAACAAGTAATCGATATGGATTTCAATATCCGTTAAACATGTTTAATAGCCAAATCAAGTTCTTAGTTTGAAATTACATGGATGAATGATTTGTAAGGAGAATTCAAGTTAAGTATTGACCTAAACTAGGATCTGTACGGTGTTATTTATTTATAAAGAATATGACATAAGCTTTTTAATGGAGAAAAATTCCAACGAGTCTTTCATATAACATGTGTTTTACGATCAATATTGAATAAATGGGTGAATAGATCTCTTCTTCCTCATTGTGTGAGAGCTTGAGGTTTATATAACTTCATGTATACCCTTGAGGTTTGACTTTTTAGATTTTATTTCAATGTTGCTGCATTAACATGTACCAATGACTATGATTGATTCGATTTGATGGGATATGTCTAGAAAAGCAACTGCTTTGAAGTTGAAATATCAAGTAGAAAGGAAAACTATTTTGACAACTTTTATATTTGTATTCACCGATTAGACAATTGTTTTTAACCATTTAGAATATAGGACACAATTGTTAATACAATGATACGATATGAGGGTCAAATATGTTCCATAAATACTCAACGGATAAAAAGTACTTGAATTAATATTGAAAAATGAGTTTTGTGTATAGCAAGATATAATGTTCCTCTAGTAGAGCTACGATATATCCCTAAAAGATTTATAGTACCGCGAGCTATAATATGATTTTTTGTGAAATAGATCTTAAGAAGGATCTAACATACGACATTCATTGTTCATTGAGGTTTGGATCAAGCCCATCATATACGAGTGAGAGATGTTAAAAACGGGATCATTGGTCGTCCATGTAGGGTTGGAGAAAGTGGTTTAAATTTGAAATTCAATCATACAACTCCCTAATAACCTCTAATTAATTGTCAAGAAAAAAATGAGAGATAAACAAATGAAAGATGGTAAAATTCGTATGAAAATTATCATGTAAATTGAAAAGCGCCTAGAACCTCATTTTTAGCAAAGAATCTTACAAAAAATGGCAATTAGGTTTAGGCTAATAATTTCCTTTCATTATGAATAGGATTGGGACCATTATAGCATAAACAAAAGTATATTCTGGAGTTTGGTAAGCAAGGTGATTCAACCATTCAAAAAGATATTAGAATTCATTTTTTCAAGTAAATATTTTGACCCAAAATTTATGATTATGAATGTCAGAAATTATAGAAAGATATGCAAGGATTGCATACAAGAGTTATCTATCTTTCCCATTTTGAATAACAAAATATAGATTTTCATATATTTTATTGATTACATGAATAGTTTTAGGAGGGCATTTCATTTTTGAAAAAGCACGAGATCATATCCCAGTAAGAGGGCATCAAATAGAGCTTTACAAGGAGTAAAGTTATTTTGGGCTAACTTAAGAGGTACTAGTTCAGTAGTTGCATTAATGGAAATAATTTCATTGGAGTACAATATTGATGAAGTTACTAAAAAACTTGTATTCATATTTAAGGTTACAGCCATAATGTTACAGAAAGATCAAGAAAGAACACTTATTTGAGTCAACAAGACTCCATTACCATAACAAATATTGAGGCACACAAGAATTAGTAAATGTTTTGCTATATTATAGAAATGCGGATTTTATATGTTGAATCCACGAGTGGGCTGTAGGCAAGCGGCAACGGAAGCGTTTTCTGTGGCACTCAGGTGCTGAGTTTCGATCCCAAATTGATTCCAAACACTTTAAATGGTACCTAGGCCCTTGGATTGGGTGCCTAATTGCCCAATTGCTACTTGTTTCAACCAATTCACCAAACATCCAACGAAAGTTGGGTCAAATATTAACATTTTCTAATAATTTTCCTTTAATGCTAAACAATCGTCTTTAATATTGCCCAAATTACAAGATAAATTGCTACAGAATGAAACTTTTTCATGTACAGTATCTTGCAACATATTTTAGTCATCATCCCCTATTGAAATGGGTCATCCATAGGGTTGTTCCGACCATAATTGAATGGAAATGGATTTTGGAGGGAGGAATTGGAAATTAAATTTGAAACTTAACCTTCAAGTACCTCTCACTAAACCAAAACTATCAAGGAATCATGCAAAATTTGTGTAGGTAAAGAGAGTAAAAAACAAATAAGAATTGTAGCTTGATTTTCTAATATCTATATCTCTAAATTGGTACTTGAATTATGGCTATCAAACTCTTCCCATTGTGATCGAGTTTCAAATCAAGAAGCAAGATTTCAAGTGAGTTTTAAGATCCCAAAATCCATTAGAAGATGATATTGCAATTTATATTGTTATCAGAACCTAAGTAGGTTGTTTTCTTGCTTAATAACAAGATGGAAATTATTTATTATGAAGATAATGCATGTATGCCGATTTTCTTTCATAGCTTGATGACCTTTAATAATAAGTTGCAAAATATTCAATATAAATTCATGATATTTGTACCATAGGTTCACATTTCAAAATTTCATGTTGTCTGGTTTTGTATTTTGGAAGAAAAATGAAGCCATTGTTATTGAACCCAAAACTTCATAATGTGATTCATACTACTAATTTTGGCATTAAAATGAAGAAGTTATGCCTCCCTAAATATGGCCAAAAATCTAGAAAAATTGCATTAAAATGAAAACAATGAAAATTAACATTTTTTTTATGTTCAATCTCGAGTAGGTTTGCTCGAGCCTTGAACACTACCTTAGAAATTAACGTTGAATGTCAAAATTGATTTAAAAGATGAAATGAAAAAAAAAAGAATCGGGAAGGCGAGGTATGCACTAGGGCACAAGCCTGACATTTCCCAATTTATTTTTTTAAAAAGGATTCATCACTTGGTTTCACATGTGCAGAAGCATACAAGACCCGATTGTGATTTCGAAAATTACAAATTCGTACTTGAAATATTCCTGATTTTCTTTTATAATTAAATTAATTTTCAGATAGTTAAGAATTTTTTTATAATTAATGATTGAAATATTTTTGTAAAAATCATTAAAAAATATTTTTAACAGGAATTAAGTTCTGAATTTTTTTTATAAAATCAAGAATATTTAGTAATTGGTATTTTTCAAGTGGGAGTTAATAGTTATGATACTCTCAAATTTTGAAAATTGAAAATTTTTTGAAAGTATTTAAAATGTCATATGTTTTTTCTATGTTCATGAGTCATGTCAGTTTGATTAGATTATGTGATCCATTTTGACTTATTTTTCGAATTCTGTGCTTAATCAGATATGGTTGGATTAATGCTTACTTATGGCATCCTTAGAGAAGATACTAGAAATGCACGTGTTGTGGAACGTATTGAAAAATTATGTACTTATCGAAGCTATGAAATGGATCCACGAAATAACCTGGTACAATACATAAAACATCTCGAAAGAATGAGTCTAGAAGTGATGCATTTGAGATAGCCTATATGTGTGGTGGAGAGTATGTATCATCTAATTAGAACTCTTCCTAAACATTGACATGATATTGCTATTGAAATTCTGGATAATTCACCACCTCTAGCCCATAGCTTTTATATCAGAATTTTGATGAAGAAATGGAGGAAAGAAGACGAGAATTTTAAAATCAATTTATCTATATATTGTTAGTTCAAATTGTCGAACAATATCTATATAATGCTCTTTTCATATCTATTAGTTGAATAGAAAAGTTTATCCTGATCGCATGTACACATATGACATTTTTTTTATTTATATATAAATATGTTTTACATTTACTACATATAATCAAAATGTCTTCCTTATTTTATACATGCTTCATTTCTTAATTGAATGAAAATTATAAGGTTAAAAGAGTTTAAGTAATCCTAACCTAGGACTTATGATTTTGCATAATGAGATTAATTTTATGATAATGAAATATTAGGATAATGGACGATGATTGGAAATTTAGTGACCTTTCAACTCCATGTCTAGTGTTAAATTATCATAGAACTTGATTTATGTGAGTGCAAAATGACGTGTATATAAATGGACATTTATATAAATGTTCTATAAATTTTTGACAGACAATGACATCTAAGAATATCATAGTAGACCTTAAAAATGGTAACAAATTGAATAGCAATAACTATAATTGGTGCCATAAAATTTGGTATGTGTTGGGGGAACAGGTTTGCCTTGAAAGCATTAACCATTTAATGGAAGACCTGGAGGTGGGTTAGGTAGCTCAATAAAAAGGAAATTAGGAAACTTATCAGACATGAAAAATGAAAGATTCCATTCTCCATGGGATCTTGGTAAGTTATGTGGTGGATGATCGTATTCATGAGTGTGAGCAATTCTTGGCTACTCTAGACATTTGGGTATATATAAGAGAGAAATATGGTTTCACTAGTGTACCAGACTAAGATTGCCAACTATTAAATTTGATACTTACAAGATATCTCCTAATCACATCATCACACAGCATGTGAGGGTCATGTCTAACATGATCACGAAGCTGAAGTTAGTTGGTTACGTATTATCTGACGAGTAATAAGTTTGACCTTTGATATGCTCTCTTCCTAAAAACTAGGAACATTGGACAGTTAATCTGAGTGATAATGATTGCATCAAGACTTTTGTTGATTCTCCGCATCATGCAGAACTATAGAACAATTGCCTTGGGATGGCTAAATCTTTGGAACATGCTTTTGTAGTTGAGTTTAGTTTTGAAGTGTTAGAAATCTATTTAATCATGTGCAGCGAAAATAAAACAAATTTCAATTTTTACCAATGATCAGCTTTGTGTTTAGATAGAAATTGTACCTTTTACGAGATCTGCAAACTCCTTTGCTATTCTTTTGTTCCAACGATTTTGATTCACAACCCACAACTGTTCAATTGTCCAACCTCCAATGGTAATCCACACAAAGAACAATATTGTAAGAACTAGGGTTTTTTTTTGTGTTAGCAAGAATAATGAATTTTTTCTATAGATTTAAAATCCTAGCCATCTATTTATACAAACCCAAATAGGCTTGGCCCATTTCCTAACCCAGTCCAAGATTTAATTAATCCATTTCGTTAAATCCGATCCATAAATTAATTAATACAATTAATTAATTCACGCCAATAAATAAGTAACCCAATTAATTAATTTATCCAACGCTTGTTAAATTAATTAATTGGTAAAACTCAATCTTCCAGTTCTCCTTTTATGTGTGACCCATCAGGTTTCCAATCACGATGCCGAGCGATGTGAATTATTATTTTGATATAATCAAAATCTATAAATTAAAACACTTTTTTAATTTATCGCCTACTCATGTTCGTCGTCCCAGATTGATATCTAGCAATATGTTAGGGCAATACATGTGACGAAAAATGTCACGTGGTACGACAAGATCAAATTGTTCGTTTATCGTGAAATTATAATCCCTTCGTCTATATGTTCAGATCAATTACAAGATATGAATGAGTGTCAATCTCAATTATTGATCATATCTTTCATCCCACTATTAAGTCAATATAAGTCGAAAACTCATTTTCGACTTATGAGTACACCTTAGTCAAGGATTTCATTATCGACTCAATTAAATAAAACGTGGATTATAATCTTTTATTATCTAAAAGTGACGAATCCTCAATTGGTCATTCACAACTTTAAGACAATTATTGCCATATCCGAACAATGCAGTATTAGCGAACCTTAGTAGAGCAACATCCAACATTGCCAAAGTATGACTATCCTTATATAAGGCACCATGATGACCTCAAGTCAAAGGACCAATTTCACTACCGAACGTTAGAGATTAACCACACTCAGATAGTTATCCATGTGAAATCTCTCGACAGGTCTCCAATGTTATGTTCTATAACAAAACATCCACGTGCTCATTCAAGTGTCACTATATTTAGTTTGTGAGATCAGCTACTTACTTCACAAGTAAGAAATGTCACGCATGATGGTCTATCCATTATAACAATATCTGTATCTCATCGCTACTTACGACCACGAATGATTTGAGATTCAATCATATATAATTTGTATCTCACAATCACAACTCCTTGTTACTAAAAAATTATCAAGATTTGAATCTACGAACTCTATTATTTAATTCAATTGATTATTAATTAATTAAATAATAGATCTGCCATAAATTACATCAAATAAATATTAAAAGTATTTATATCTAAAGTCGATTGGACCTAGGGTATAACACTTACAAACTCGTACTTGCACTAGATCCAATCACTTATATATCTAATATCATAAGAGTCTACGAACGATCATGTCTCCAAGTTCATTAATGAACATCTCAATCTACACTGTAACTCTTTGCTGCTTCTGAAGCAATCAAGTGTTAGGTTTTTGCTATGGAATCAACGGTTGTTTCATAATTGGAACATTTCCAACACACCGCTTAATAATAAACCAATTTTTCCATATAAAATCTTCCCACAATTTTATCTATATAGATTGGGGTGAGTTAAGCAATCTTCTAGATCTATCTCTATAGATCAAGTTGCTTCTCTTATATCTTTCATGAAAAATCATTTAAGAACCGCAATTTCAACGATTGAAATGTACGGATGTTGCTTTCTATTAATAATATGTCTTATACATATAATATTTGGAATGCTACAAATCTCCCACTATCTTCTTGTAAACACATAATTCGTCTTCATAGTTGATAAAATGAAACCTTTTGACCTTTTAATCAAATCGACGATTTCAGCTCCAAGAGGCTTACTTTAACCCATAGTCACGATATGTAATTATTGCAACCAAAATCTGAATGGACTTCAGCATGGCTACAGGTGAAAGATTTCATCATGCTACTGGCCTTGCTTTGTATGTACAGATATTCCCATCCATATCGACCTTTTCCTTGTAAACCATTTGCAACCTATGGGTCTTATCCTATCGGGGAAGTCAACCAAGGTTCAAACCTTATTTTCATACATTGAATTCACTTCAGATTCCATGGCCTCCTAACATCTATTCGAATCAACACTTGACTCTACTTATTGCGTAATTAGTAGGTTCATCATCCTCGATTAATAATAGCTAATTAGTGATCGTGGATTTGCACCTTCTTGAAGGTCGAATGATCCTACTAAATTTAAATGGAGTTGTCATGTCCTTAGGAGTCTCTATTTCTTAATGAAGAGTGTGTCCTTCATCAGGTTTGGGATCGAACTCAAATTTATCTACTTGGTCAACTATATTTGTGGACTCTTGAACTCTTTCAAGTTCCATTTTGCTCCCACTGTCATCTCTCAGAATAAAAATTTTCTCTAAGAAGACAATACGTCATGAGACGAAGACTTTCTTCTAAATAGTAATAGAATTGATATCTAAATATCTATTTTAGATATCCCACAAATATGTATTTATCGAATTTAGTCTCAAACTTATCCAATTCAATGTGTTTCAAATAAGCGTCTCAATCCCAAACTTTCATATGAGATAAATTGGTATTATTGCCTTTCCATAGCTCGTATGGAGTTCTATCAACCAACTTAGATTGGACATGATTTAGTGTGCATCACACTGCAATCAATGCATGACCCCAAAATGATTTTAGGAGATTTACATAGCTTGTTATTAATTGCACTATATCTAATAGTTTATGATTCCTCTTATTAGATACACCACTATGTTGCAGTGTATATCAAGGAGTCCACTGCAAGAGAATTTTATTTTCTCTTAGATAATCCAGAATTTAATCTTTAAGATATTCCTATCTCGATCGGATCTTAGTGTAAAGATATCTTTACCTATTTGTTTCTCAACTTCTAGCTTGAATACCTTCAACCTTTCAAGAGCTTTAAGCTTGAATTTCATCAAATATACATGGTCATCTCCGAAATAGTAATCAGTAAATGTGATGAAATAAGAGAAACTTTATCTAGCATTAATTGACATGGATCTACATACATCACTATGTATTAGACCAGTAATCATGCAAATATTTCTTCATTTCAAGTAAAAATAGATTTGGTCATTGTGCCTAATATGCATGATTCGCACTTGTCAAATGATTTAAAATCAATTGACTCCACGTATACATCTTTATTTAATTTTAAAATTGCATTTCATCTATATGACGAAGTTTGCAATGCCATGTTTAGGTATTATTCAGATTATCACTTTTATGCTTTTTAACTTCTATACTCGTTATAGAATGCTTAGTGTTTAAAATAAAAATTCTATTTTGTAGCTTACCATAATCATTAAGATCTTTAATCAAAATAAGCAGGAGCAAAAATTATCCTTACATTAAAATAGCTCATGTCCGAATACGAAATTCATTTTAATGTTCCAACTATGGTGGGTACCAAGAAATATTTCTCTAATTCCAATACTAAGCCAAAAGGCAATGACAAGAGGTATGCTCCTACAGGCAATGTAGCAACCTTTGCTCATCTTCAACCGGTAGGTCAACTTCTCCCTTTTGTAGTGGTCTACTTCATTTAGTTTCTCCATATTTGTATAAATATGAGATCCACATCTAGTATTGAATACCTAAGAAACTTATGAAGTAAACGTAAGCCTTGCAATATTTCTTCCAATGACCTTCCATTGTATAATGAAAGCGAAGGTCATTAGATTTGATATTGTCCTTCGCTTTAACTATATTAGCCATATTGGATGCTTTCCCAAAGCCCCTTTTTATTTTCTCTTAATACCCTTAGAGAAATCAATGGCTTGCTCACTGCTAACTTTGATATTGGTTCAACAATTTTAAGCATGTTCAGCAACCCAATGAGTGTGCATTCGAGCTTATTCCTATCATAATTCATAATTAGTATGAATAACTCACTGACAGAGATTGCAGAACTAAGTCGATACTTGGTTCCTGGTTCATGATTGAGTTTAATTGAGACAACTTCTCAATGCCAATTATCTTCAATACATAAGCATTGACTGAAGATTCCTACATAACTTTACATTATTATAGTTGCTTGGAAGTCTCATATCTTTTCATACAAGATTATTATCATACAATTCTTTGAAATGAAAAATCATGCGTTAACATGATAATCACATGTTTCTTTCGTAACTCAGGTGACGTAATGCAAACATCACACATGTTGCAGTATTATTATCATCATTGTGTTATTATAACAGCCACATATTCCTTAATCGAGGCATCGACAGGTGTCTCTGGAAAGGGCTGCTCAAGGACCACCAATTTTTTTATGCCTCAGAACAATTTTCAAATTACTATACCAATCAAGAAGATTTAATTTGGTTGTTGGCATCTAATATACCTCTCAAATACATGTGGTCACTCAACATTCAATATAAATGACGAAAAGAAAATTGGCCAATGATTTCATTATCGATTCAATTGAATGAAACGTGGATCATAATCTCTTACTATCTAAGAGTGACGAATCCTCTATTGGTCATTCATAAGCTTTATAAGATTATTGACATACCCGAATGATGTAGTATTAGTGGCCATTGGTAAAGCAATATCCAACACCGTCAAAGTATAATTGTCCTCATATAATGCACCATGATGACCTCAAGGCAAAGGACTAATTCCATTACCGAACATTAGAAATTAATCATTGACACTCAGATAATTATCCACGTGAAATCTCTCGATGGGTCTCTAATATTTTGTTCTATAACAAAACATCAACGTGTTCATTCAAGTGTCAATACACTTTAACTTGTGAGATCAACTACTTGCTTCACAAGTAAGAAATGCCACACGTGATGGTCTATTCGTAATAATAATATTCATATCTCGTCATTATTTACGATTACGAATGATTTAAGATTCAATCATATGTAATTTGTATCTCACAATCACAACTCCTTGTGATTAACAAATTACTAAGATTTGAATCCACGGACTCTATTATTTAATTTGATTATTAATTAATTAATTAGTAGATCTGTCATAAATCTCATCAACTATATATTAGAAGTGTCTATATCCAAAGTGGATTAGACTTAAGACATAACACTTACAGTCTCCCACTTGCATTAAATACAATGACTTATGTATCTAATGTCATAAGAGTCTACATGACAATAATGTTTATACTGTGATAACTCTTTGTCAATGGATCTGCAATATTATTAATTGCGGGAATTCGTTCTTCTCTTTAAGTCATTTTTATTTATTATTTCTCTGATATGATTATATCGCCTTAATACATGCTTGGATCATTGATGAGACCTTAGTTCCTTCGCTTGCGTGATGGCTCTATTGTTATCATAATACAATGATATGTAATCAACAATATTAAGAACTACTCAAAGTTCATTAATGAATATCTCAATCCACACCGCAACTCTTTGCTGCTTCCGAAGCAATCATCTATTAGGTTTCTGCTATTAAATAAATGGTTGTTTCATGTTTGGAACATTTCCAACACACTCGATTGTTCAATGAGGAATTGAAAGAAAAAAGCGAAAATTAGTGAAAAAAGGTGAAATTCAAATTACGGGGACTAAATTATAACATTTTAATAGTTGATTCGAACTATGAAATGAAGGTTGAAGATGTTACGGTTCAATTGGACGCAATTGGAAGTTAAATGACCAAAATTGCAAGATAAAATAACTTAAAAGTATCAAAAATCGAATTTGGGGACCAAAACGCAATGTTTGAAAGATTTTATAACTGGGCGACTGCTCGATTTATGAAATCAAAACCTATAACTTCAAACTTGGCTTGGGCGAGTGCCCCATTTCATACTAGGTGACAACCCAGGCCTAAATCTCAGTTCGCGACCTGTTTCCTTTTACATGAAAACCACTTTCTTGCACAATTTTTGACCTCATTTCACCTTTTCAAATACAAAACATGGGCAGCCAATAAAATGGGGGCTTGCAAGAATCCAACTAAGTGAAGATTCCACACTTTAAGAAGAGGAGAATATAACTAGAGAATCAAATGAGCAATTCAATGGAGGAAAACATTAAGAAATTCACCACTTGAAACATTAATTGGAAGAGGAGGATGATTTTGGTGCAAGAGTGACTTCCTTTTCTATATTTACAATAAAATCCGGTGATGTATTCTTTGACAACATCTTATTTTTCCTCTTTCATTATGATTAGCAAAAATTCTTGTTAGGGAGAACAATGTAACTATTTGGGATCCTTTTATTCAAGATTTTTGTTCTTTTATCTTTCATGTATTGATTTTTTTATGAGTTTAATACATTAAATTACTTGATTACTAATTTGATGATTGTGTGGATCTTTTACGAATTGAGAGGTGAGTTTGAGATTTAGACTATATAGTAAAATTCGATAAATTGGTATAATGTGCAGAGATACTTATACTGATTATTGTGGTTATAAATGAATTCTTAGAACCAATGTTTCATTTAACTAAGCTTGATTGGCGTAGAGATATGGAATTGAATTAGTTAAATATGTTCAATGAGAACTCCAGATGGATAAATTGAATACAATAGAAGAATTCTATCGAACACTACAATAGATCGTGAATCTTAATTTAAGAGCATATTCAGTAGAGATTTTTTAATCCAATTAACATCAATTTTTTGTTTACCTTTATTTCACTATTCCAGTCGTCTTTTTGAATTCTTCTCTTACAGGTTGGACTCACTTTATCTCTAACGGTCAAAAAATCAATTAACAAAATCCCTATCAAACAAGCACTAAGGCTTAAAGGTGATCAATATGTGGAATTAATTTTTCATAATATATATCTCATATTTGAATCCTCAATCGACTTTTGCGTGCAAGTTTGATATTTTCGCGTATTTAATTAAAAATCACAACAGACAAATTTTTATTTACTTTTGTCGAGTACTAGTTAAAAAAAAAAAAAATAGATTAAGTTCTAATGTATAGTCCTTGTGGGAATGACAATCTAAACTCAACGGTCCGTTATACTACTTGTTCGATATCGTACACTTGCGATAGCAAAAACACAACAATTATGTAATGGATTGATCTATTTATATACTGCAGTGCACAGAATCAAATATTTTTACAACTACATTTTGGAAACTAATGGACCGGTATCTGTTTCTGTCATTCTGTTTTGGAATATACGCGCAAGTTTTAATATGCTAAATTGGACTTAAAGTTCAGAAAATTCTACGCACGCTGTGTTAGAATATGGCCTGGAATGTGTGGCGGCATTTGCTCTATACACCGACATTGCTGAATTCTTGAATTTCCAGAATCTCGACTCTGCGCTTCATCTTTTTCCTTATTTTTATCGCTACATCTGCTGGAATAAACCTTCCACAGATACTTACCATGCATTCCTGCTTCTCTATCAAGTGTGTCTCAATTTCTTCAGTCAATGAAATGAAAAGAACAGATGAATTTCGAGTTAGTAGTCGGCAATCAAAAGAAATTATTCATTAACACGACTTTAGTTACCTTTCATTTTGAGAAGGACTCTTCTCACTTTTCTGCAACAAGAATTGCAATCAAGATTGATCCTCATCACCATGCAGACCTGTTTTTCCCAAAAATAATTCATATATTCAAATCCAGTCAGAATCCTTCGTGAAAACTTTTCAAAACACTAGATTGCATGATCATTATTAGCAGTCATGTGAGATTCTTGAATGCATAAAGAGACTGAATAACATCTTCCTCGATACTAGAAAGTATTCAGACAAAATTTCTGATACCGTGAAAATTTAAAAATAAACAAAGATTAATTTGAAAATACTAGAATCCTTGCCTGTCTGGCCATGAAACCCGGAAATGCTGAAGTTCTTGGATCAATCGTTGAGTTCGTAGAAATAGTTATTGAGAAAAAGTAGAAAACGATCCTTCTTTTGGTTAAATATCATGAATTAATGAATATGTTCCATAGGGTTAAAAGAATAAGTATGTGTAAAGACTAATGTATCAACAAAGGAACCTGATTCTTGTTAGGGTTGAGATGCCTTCGCTAGAGGATGTCTTTATTTTTATTTAAGGTAGGGAAGAATCTTTTCATTTGTTGTACAATACCTCCAGCAACTTTGTCAAGCATCCTTTTCTTGTCACAGAGGGAAGGCTGAAGATATGGAAAGTTATTGATATTTACAGTCGAGACAACGTCCTTTTGCAGGAATCCAAACAAAGTTGAATGGACAAAGATGCACACCAACAATGGAAAGTTGAATGGACGAAGACAACTTTCTATTAAATTCCGTTGCATACCAAACATGCACTTAGAGAACGAACTAAGATATGGAAAGTTGCTGCTATTGCTCGGAAACGTCATCTGATGGAATCCAAATGAAGTTAAATGAATATGCAAGTTCACAATGACCAAACGTTGCGTAGCTAATAATAGAGACTGTACAGTTTAATACTACATACAAATGTGCACTTAAAGAATGGACAAAGATATGAAAAATTGTTGCTATTACAGTCGAAAATGATGTCTTTTGATCGAATCCAAACAAATTTGAATGATGCAAGCTCAGAATGGCCAAATGTTCTAGAGTAACATATAACCAATAAAAGAAACACTAACACTTCAATGTAATATTGCATACCAAACACACACTTACAAAATAGACAGGTAATACAGGTCAAGATGAAATCCATTTCTACCACACATCTGGTACTTCATTGCAATGCTCCCACAATATAAAACAAAGTATATAATACAATACAACACGAGCACGACCAACCAACGGAGTGTGTAACTATTTTAATCGAAACTAAATTTTTTATTGAAATTACACAAGGTGGTTATGACAAGTAAATACATATGAAATGTCTACGTACATGTAGAATACATACACAAGGAACTTTCATTAAACTGAAAAGGGAAAATAGGATAACTATTAACTCTAAAGACCACCACCAAAGAGAGAGAAAGGATAGGGGAGTGGAGGACTAGCATCCTCCCCATCCAAAATCCCTTCAGGGTAACTCGAGTTCATTCCACCTCTATTATTACACCAAGCAATACTATCAACCGGTGGTGCAACTACAAAACCTCCATTCCCACCAGACAAACCTAACATTGAAGAACTAGAAATGCTGACACAATTCTCAGGTTCTTGCTTGATAACAGGCATACCAATAACTGGTGTTTGGCTCAACCACTCGGGGGATGATGCCTCCAGAGAAGGAAAAGACTGATAACCCTTATCGACATCCGAGTTTGCATCCACGGAGAATATTTTTGATATTTCTTCTTGTGCAGCACTTTCTTGCACGTACTCAGCCTGGACAGAAAAGCTTGACAAATCCATTTCTGACAAAGAATGTGATGAAGTAGCTGAAGATGTAATGAGCCTTCTCTTCTTTTCACCGCTATCATAACAACTCAATCTTTTCAGTTTTTCCTTTTCGAGATTTATGCGAGTTAATAGCTTTGGATCTTGGACAGCTTTGCATAAGAAAGTCATCATTTGTTGTGGTCTCCTCTCTGTTGCTTCAAGCCTTTTACTCATGCTTTCAAGCTCTTGTTCTACGGTCTTCTGTTCTTGCTTTAACTTTGCAATTTCCATAAATAGCTCCTCATCTTCATTTTCTTCGTGTTTATAATGTGAAACGTAGTGTTTATTAGCATGCTTTCTCCTTGAAATATTCTTCAACAAATGAGTTTGCCCTCGTAGAAACCACTCATGTGCGAACTCCCACTTGTCTGGATCTACCTTCTTGAAACCCTGATGCACCAAAACTCAAGTGAGAATAGAGACTAGTGATACTCAAAAGCACAGTTTTCCTTCCAAGCTGCAATGGAGTTCGATTTATGTTGAAAAAATAATTCAACTGCAATTCAGAAACATTCCGCCTATGCAAAAGTCAACTAATTAATCTTTATAACAAAATGTTCGCCAAGAAATTTATTTAATCAACGGAATCAGCATATAAATCAACTGAAAACTATAGATATTTGAAATATATCACCCACAGGGCAGAGACCAAAGTTTCTTGTCCCACAAATAAAGTAAAAGTGAGAAAATCTGACGGCCACTCCGTTTCTGTTCTGTAAACTATTAAACCACCTATCTCTTAAGAGTTGAAAAGAGTAGACAAATTAAGCCCTTGTTTGAGGGCCATTTTTGTCAAGAAAATGCATTTTTGAATAGTACAATGATGTGAAAAATATGTGGTTAAAAATTAAGAAGTTTTTTTTTTATTTGCTTGTAATAATATTTTATTGAAGAATTGGTCTGATTAAAATGATGTCAAACTACTGTTTAAAAATGCATTTTTTCCCCAAAAAATGAGCATCAAACAAGGGCTAATTTAAATTCCCTTCAACTCGTCCATTCGACGCCCATTTACTTTTCATGAAAGCCAATGTTCATATGGATTACAGCAAAACTTGAATCCTGATCTCAGATCTCAAACTATCTCACCTAAAGATTCTTCCAAAGATATGGGACTATTTTGCCAAGTTGTTGTCTCGTGCACTTAGGTATTCTTTACCTATCCACCAGTGTCGATTTCGGGTACAGGTACCTTTTGCTTAAGGAAGAAGCTGTTTGTACAGCAGTCCCTCACTATGCTGTGGGGCCCGAGCATGGCTCTTTGCTTAAAGGTCGTTCGAGGTTTTTCAATGAGTATGGCATGGGTTACTTCAGCGCCACAGCGCTTGGTGCTCAAATATTAACAGATTTATTCATTTAAACTGCCAATACAATTCACTCTGAAGCTTTATCAGAAGATAATCAGCGTAGAGAAAATTCAAATAATAAACAAAAAACACACTAAATTTCTGGAAATTAGCAAGTAGGCAGATCAATTACATTTTGAAATTATTAAGCACCTACGATTGTTCTCGTATTTGTTCATAATTATTATCAAATGATAAAATTACTTATGTAATGATATAGAAGTGCTAAAATTCCCTAAGTATTGACTCACATAGGTATTGAGCTGCCGAATAAAGCTTGAGAAGTTGTTGTGCTTGAAGTATTCTGGCAAAATCCTCTGCGAAAAATCCAAAGGATCTGCAACGAGAAAACTATTGTTACCCCTTCCCCATGTAATAATTCCATTCGTCGTTGGATCATTCACCATTTGATAAGTCTTCATAACAAATGGCGCAACAAAGTTATTAGCAGACTCCATTGTGAGTATCAATTTCTCACCATTACCTCTCTTTCTCTCTCCCTACGGCAATAATTGAAAAGGGATTTTAGTGGTGAAGAGCAGTGGAACAAAGCGGCGGGTGTAGTGGCAGAGGGCGGGGGCGCAAAAACTTAACATGGTGGGCACTATGATATAAAGTAGAGTGAGGCTAGGATTAGGGTGTTCGGGGTGGGTACGTGGAGTTGACATCTACCGCCCTAGTTGGCTTGGCCCACTTGGTTTTTTAGTTAAAAAATATATTTTTATCGAAAGCAATTTCTTGTTAGATATTGATTAAAATTAAGATTTAGATCGTGTTTGATACACATTATTTGAAAAATTAAAGAGTTTTAAATAGTATTTTTAGAAAATGTATGATTAAAAAATAAAAATTTTTATTGATTTGTGAGTAGAATGTTTTATTGTATAAGTGTGTGATGAAAAATTATACTGTAACAAACAATTTAAATTTTTAAAAATTGCCAAATAGGTTAAATTAAAATCAACAATTAATTTTAATCACATATTTTATGTGATTAAAAATTTGTCCTCTGACTTTGTCCCTAGTTATAGATGCCAAATCTATTTTACTTTCATGAATTTAAATATTCAAGTAATTGAACACGGTTGCAATATGTGGGGACTCAAATTTAAAAAATTTAAGTTAGAGATTTAAAATCGCACTTTCAAAAGTTTGAAATTAATAATCATACCATGTGAAAGTTTGAAAAATTGAAGCCCTTTTAAAAAATAAAGTTTTTAAAATAAAAATTTGACCACTTGATGTATTCAAATTTGATTTAATTATTTGAACAATCCTGTGTGTACAGAACTGTTCCTACACGAAAGAAAAATAGAAAACTCACATGGAGTGGGCCCCATGTGAGTTTTCTATTGAAAAAACAAACCACCCACTCCGTGCATTTATGTGATCTACATCTTTTCTGTATTTCTCGTTTCTGTACATGAAGAAGGGTTCTAATTACAATAAAAAATGTTGTATATCTACTAAATATGTGAGAACTCTATTAGGCTATGATTTGGTGCTCAGTGCTCAACACGATTAGGAAGTATAACAATTCTTTTACAACCGTATACTGTGTAATCTACCTTACGAAATGAATTGTAAATGTATGCAAAAAACTTTCTGGCATTAAACTATGAATCCTTCAGACACCACCTCATTATGATCCTCCACAGGGACACTGTGTTGGATGTAGTTCTCACTCCATTCAAAACAAAAATAGGATGGAGCGGAACATTTTGTCATCTTTACACACATGGTATTATTAAAAGTTGTTTAGGAGAAAGGCTGACGTTAAGTTGTAGAGCTTAATTATTATAACTTCAAAGAGTCAGTATTGAGCTTCGAGGTGAGGCCGTTGTGTGGGGGCAGGAAGCCCTCTCCCTTGGGAGTGTGGAACAAAGCCTTGGAATAAAATTTCATTAAGGGCAATTTAGAAATTTTTAATACCTTGTAAATATAGTCTTAGAAATTTGAATTCTTGTAAATTTCGATTTTATCCTAATTTGTCTTATAAATAGGGAGCCGTTATTAGATTCTTTAATTATCATCACAAAAAGGAAAAACAAAGGTTAGAGAAGATAGATACGTGACTTTCTCTCGTAAATTTCTTTTTATCAAAGTGAATTACTCAATAATGAAAGCGGACTAATCTCAAATTGGGACAAATCTCTATAAATATTGCATGTCTTTTTGTTTTTCTATTAATTAATTACTTTAGATAAAATAGTTTCATGTTTGGTACGGATTAAAATTTGATTTTAATTTAAGTCAAAGTCAAAGTCAATGTCAAACAATCAATATTAATCATATCTTGTATAAGTCCTACAACTTTTTAACTACACATTTCAAAAATTTCTATCATGATCTACTAAAAAATTCTAATTTTAATCGCTACCAAATATCCTCTAAAATTAAAATTTTCAATTCTTAATTTTCAGTGGTTGATTGATAGGACCCCTCGTAATAAATTTGTTAAATAAAATATAGGAAAGAAGACCAATTAGAAAGGGCAAAAACAGTACCTTAGATTCGGTCGTGCGAATTTGATTTCTTGTAAATATAGTCTTAGAAATTTGAATTCTTGTAAATTTCGATTTTATCCTAATTTGTCTTATAAACAAGGAGCCGTTATTAGATTCTTTAATTATCATCACCAAAAAAGAAAAATAGAGGGTAGAGAAGATAGATACGCAACTTTCTTTCGTAAATTTCTTTTTATCAAAGTGAATTACTCATTAATGAAATAGGACTAATCTCAAATTGAGGCAAATCTCTATAACTATTGCATGTCTTTTTTATTTTTTTCTATTAAATAATTAATTACTTTAGATAAAATAGTTTCATGTTTCGTACGGATTAAAATCTGATTTTAATTTAAATCAAAATCAAACAATCAATATTAATCATATCTTATATAAGTTTCACAACTTTTTAACCACAAATTTCAAATTTTTTTTATCATAATCTGCTAAAAAATTCTAATTTTAATTGCTACCAAACATCCTCTAAAATTAAAATTTTCAATTCTTAATTTCCGGTGGTTGATTGATAGGGACGCCTTGTAATAACTTTTTTTAAATAAAATATAGGAAAGAAAGACCAAATTAGAAAGGGCAAAAACAGTACCTTAGATTCGATCGTACGAATTTGATTTCTTGTAGATATGGTGTTAGAAATTTGAATTTTCGATTATATCTTAATTTGTCTTATAAATAGGGAGTCGGTATTAGATTCTTTAATTATCATCATAAAAAAGAAAAATAGAGGTTAGAGAAAATAGATACGCGACTTTCTCTTGTAAATTTCTATTTATCAAGAAGAATTACTCAATAATGGAAGAGAAGATAATATCAAATTGAGACAAACCTCTATAAATATTACATATATTTTGTTTCCCGCCCCCAGGGCACATCTTCAAGTGGTAAAAGGGGAGGGTGGAGAAATCCAGCTTTACTTGAGGCTGCTGCGTCAAGGGTTCGAATCTTGAAATATGAATTTGACTCTTGGATAAGTGCAAGTGTACAAGCAACCTTCCACCCTGTACCCTTGAAGGCATAACCTGCGATTTACCACTCTCACGATACTCCAAGGCAGAATTGGTGGGAGACCCTTAAGGTTAGGGTTTAACCTTTTTTTTTTATATTTTGTTTCCCTATTAATTACTTACTTTAGATGAAATAGAATAAAAATTTTCAAGCTCAAATTTCAATAATTGATTGATATGGACGCCTCGTAATAACTTGGTTAAAATATAGGAAAGAAGACCAAATTGGAAAGGGCACTAAATCAAAATCAAACAATCAATATTAACCATATCTTATATAAGTTCCACAACTTTTTAACCACAAATTTCAAAAACTTCTATCATAATCTGCTAAAAAATTCTAATTTTAATTGCTACGAAACATCCTCTAGAATTAAAATTTTCAATTCTTAATTTTCGGTGGTTGATTGATAGGGACACCTCGTAATAACTTTTTTAAATAAAATATAGGAAAGAAAGACCAAATTAGAAAGGGCAAAAACAGTACCTTAGATTCGATCGTACGAATTTGATTTCTTGTAGATATGGTGTTAGAAATTTGAATTTTCGATTATATTTTAATTTGTCTTATAAATAGGGAGTCGGTATTAGATTCTTTAATTATCATCATAAAAAAGAAAAATAGAGATTAGTGAAAATAGATACGCGACTTTCTCTTATAAATTTCTATTTATCAAGGAGAATTACTCAGTAATGAAAGAGCAAATAATATCAAATTGAGACAAACCTCTATAAATATTACATATATTTTGTTTCCCTATTAATTACTTACTTTAGATGAAATAGAATAAAAATTTTCAATCTCAAATTTCAATAATTGATTGATATGGACGCCTCGTAATAACTTGGTTAAAATATAGGAAAGAAGACCAAATTGGAAAGGGCAAAAACAGTACCTTAGATTCGATTGTTCGAAATTAGATATGGTTGCTGCCTTTTCTACCTACAAAATATTGTTGAGATCTGAACCTCGTGCGCATTGTGACGTGTCCATTTGGAATCATGACACGTGTAGACCTGAACTCCTTTTCTTTGTGACAGTTGGAGGCAAAAGTAACATAATTGTGCCCCCTTTTGCCCTGTGCAAATGAAAATGTATGAAATAGTGTATTTTTAAAAGTAATTGATTAAAAAGAAGAAAATATTTAGATTTGCATATAGCCCCTGTTTGGTTTTCATTTTTTTCTTATTAAAATGATAAATATGATCGTTATCCATCACATCAAGCCATCGAATTTGAATTTCTATCTCTTGTATGGGATTCGTAATAACTATATTTTTCATTCTCATTCTTTCAAAAATGAGAAACAAATGGGGGCATAATATTATTTCAGGAAAGATTGTGTGGTTGAAAATAGAAAATAGAAAAATCAAAAGTAATATAATGAAAATTAATGAGGGCCAAACGGAGGCTTTATGTTCCACTTATTATAAATATTAAATATGGAATAATGTCGATTAAGGATATTTCTCGTTTGACCCCCATTAAATTACATTCCATTAAATTCTATTTTTCTCTCTCATATTTTTAACAACACAATCTTTTACAAATGATATTATACGTAAATGAATTTTTTTTCTTTTTCAGTCATTTATTTTTTAAAAAAATATTATTCCACTCATTTTCATTTATGGAAAATAGGGGTCAAATGAGAGCTTAACTTCATGTTGTATGCTAAGAAAACATTATATTATTTTATAATACTTTATACGTAAAATAAAGTATTGCTAAAATTATATGTGTAATTAAAAATAGCTAAATTTATTTCAGTAATTTTTAATTTCTTTTAAATGGCAACAACATAATTTTTTATATTCTTTTATTAAATAGATTTATTAAAATTGATACTCTCAATGTTAATGAAAAATAATGTTTAAATTCTTAAAAATATTAATTTGATGTTTTATACGAATAATTTAAATCTAGATAGTGAAAATATTATTAATTTCTTAAATTAATTGAGGTGGTATGGCTATTTAATTTCTCATTCATTTTATTTTTCATGCAGGAGGAGGAATATAGCCTAAATAACATGAGCTTAAAAGTTTAATTCTTTTCTTTAAGTGTCCCACTTTTTATAACTGACCTCTTTGGTTTCAATTAATTTCCCTGACATAATAATAATAATAATAATAATAATAATAATAATAATAATAATAATAATAATAATAATAAAATTGTCAAAGGACTTTTATATGCTAAACATGGTTAAATTAAATTTGTTAGTAATTATAAAGTGCATTTTGTCACTCAGAATTTGTGTCTAATAATTACAAGGATAGACATAACTATAACTTATAAGAGAAAATTTTCTATATTGATTATACAATTACACAATCATGAAAATATGGAGACTATGTATACAATTTCTTATCATTAATAACCAAACGTGTCGTTGTCATATAATCTCGACAATATCAAATTAGAAAAATAAAATTTTGATGTAAATAAACTTTCTTTTGTCAATAATGTTACACAAATACAATCCCATCTGACCTCCCAATTGAGGTGTAAAGTGGTGAAAGTAATTAATTGAAATTGGTTCTTAATTGAAGTGTCATTATCATGCACCCTAGACCCATGACAATTTGTCATCATTTAATTAATGAAATATAACCCTTATATTGGGAAAGAAGAAAAACTCTAGTTACCTGTCTCATGCACTTTCTAATATAATAATTTAAATATGTAGAGGTCTAGAGTTTGCTCATCTGAAATTTGAATTAATCCACTTGTACATTGTTTAGTATATTAAGTTTGATACCCCCTAAAAATTTGGCCATTGATTTGAACGAGTGCAGTTAAAATAAATGAACAGTATGCCTATCATATCAAATGATGTCAACTTAGCTGCCAAACTTCATGTAAATATAGCAAAACTGAATTTGAAGTTTTGAGGACTGAAATTTGAAGTTCTGAGGTCCAAGTCTGATGAACAACTCAAGAAGGAAACAAATAATATCAATAAACTATTATTAATTAATTGAGTTAGGATAGTTAAGTTACTTTATTCATTTAAGTAGGCCTCCTTTAGATTTTCTTTTGCTTCAGGTCGATGCAAGATACCGTTTATTAATGTCAAAACAAGAAATACACATTTAATTGAAAAAATAGAAATGATATTCAGCAACGTAAATAAGTCCCTGTTTACTCGATATTAACTTATATTTTTAATGAATTTTGATAAAAAGTTGATGGAATGTGTGGTTTAAAAAGTTATGGATCACATGAGATAAAATATAGGAAAATTTCATAAGTAAGAAATTAATTATGGCACATTTCAAAAACAAGAAAACAAGTTTCAAATTTCAAAAATCAGATTTTTATTAAAAATTATTTATAATTTAATTTAATTAATTAATTTAGTAATTAAATATATTTAAGTCACAGATTTATATAATTTAGTCACAAATTAACGATTTAATCCGTTACTATTTTTTTTTGTCACAAATCAGAAATTTTATGTCACAAATTATTTTACGGTTACAATTCAAAAATTTTATAGGTCACAGTTTGTTCATCGACTATAAATCGAAAAATTTATAAATCACGATTTATTTATTGGTCACAAATTACAAATATTACAAGTCACAACTTATTATACAATCACAAATTATCAAATTATTGATCACAGATTAACAAGTTTTTAGATTACACATTATTTTCGGTCACAATTTATTTTTTTCATTGGTCATATATTATTTATTGGTCACAAATTCACCAATTTAGTGGCCACGGTCAACCAAATAATTTGTGACCACCACCAACACTTACAATTCACAGTCACAATTTTCAAGTCACGTATCCAATTGTGAGTCACAAATCACCAAAACCGCCACGACCGCCGCCATGACCACCAAAACCTCACGATCAACTGTGACTCCCAAATTGTGAGTCACAATCACAATTTTCAGCTCATGGGTCCAATTATTGGTCCCAAAATCAACCAAACCATCACGACCACCACTGCCACGACCACCAAAACCACCACCATGATTGCCACAACCACCGCAACGACCACCACAGCCACCATCACAAACCAATGCAAAACCACTGCAAAACAATACAAAATCATCGCCTGTTTGCTACTGTAGTAACCACCATCACCACCAACCCCAACGCCACCACCATCAACATCATGGCCAGGAGCACTACCTCCTGTACCAAAAGACCCAACCACCATACCTTACACAACAATCAACACGGCAACCATGCACAACCACCGCCCCACAACCCACGGCACACACAAAATACCACCACTTCACAAACCCACGACACTGCACAACCACAACACACAGCACCACGTCCTCTCTCACATCTAGAGACATGTCGCAACGGTGGTGCCTGCGACGTCGCTGCCTCTGATGCTCACAGCAGCGCTCAGATCGACACCGATAATTTTGCAGCAGATGCGGTAGAGAGAAAATGGAAAGAATCTGAGCGCTGACACCACTGCGATGGAGAGAATATGATAGCCCTCAGCCGCGATATTTGAGTGTCGACGTCGATGCTAGTAGACAAAAGGAGACGTTGAGAGAAATAGGGTCGGGAGAGAGTGTGAAGAAGAAAATGTGAATGAATTAGCCAATTAGGGCTTGGAATGGGTTGATCGATTAATGAAATATGCCCTATGATTTAATATTTAATAATTGAAATGTCTTATTTTTGAACAATGAAACCTTCCCTACGATTTTAGAATTTTGATCTTGAAAAGTAGGTAGAGATGTAATTTCCACTAAAATATATGCTTATATAATTGTTAACTTTGACTTAAATCCACTAAATAAGAGCTAAAACAAATACTTTTTGAGAATAATTGAGTTTAGACTCAACTTATATCTAGAGGGGGTGAATAAATGTATAATGCGAAATTAAAATAATCAATTAATAAAAATCAACAAGTTTCTTATTTATTGTTCTAGATGATCACTAATGTCAATTTCAAGCCTAGTGTTAATCATGTAATATAGATCAAAATCATAAAAGTAAAGAACATTAAATTTGTTTAAGAAGGAAAATCCCTTGAAGAATCCTTTACATGGATTAAAAAAATTCAGGCAAACTTTGCCAAGAAATCGAATAAAAAAGACAACTTACAATTGATCTAAACACAACTAAATTTTAGTAGACTCTAACCACCCGACCTGTAAATCACTGAAGAACCTCTTCGATTGTGTCTTCTGCGCTTTCCACAACTCAAGATTTCTTTTCCCTCTGCGTGGATCACCAAGAATGAACATCATTCTTCATCAACTAGAATTCCAACTGCCTCTATCGAATTTCAGAACCCTAAAGGATTATTGGTAAATAATTTGATTTTTGGTGTTTGATCTATTGATCTTTTGTGTTTTGATATTGTGGTTGAATCAAAAGACTTATAGAATGAGCAAAGCTATAGGTCCTTTTTTTTCCCCATAATTCATACAGATCAACACATAGTAGATTATTATTGGAAGATGACAAAAATACGAAAGAAGGCAACACCTGTACAAATTCAATTTTTTTTTCCTGTACTTGTAGAATTATTCTTTATAGAAAGAATATTCTCTTGTTTGAAAAAATTTTCAAGCAACACCAAAAGCAAAATCTGGCTTGGATATATTTAACATGGAGTGTTTGAGGTTATTTGGGACTTTCAAAGGACTTTTCTTAATAGCTCTGGCTTTAAGAAATTACATGAACTGGAGTTTGAAAATGAGAGCTTAGAAGTCAAACTTGAAGAGTCAACTAGAAGATTGAGTGAGTTGAGGGTTGAGAAAGAATCCTAAGAAATTAAGGTTAAAACTTTTACGAGTGATTTTAAAAAATCTAGTGCCCAACTTCAATTATTTTCTAGTGGTTTTAAGAAGTTTGACAACATCTTAGGACTGAACAAACTTTCTCGGAAGAGGGGTTTAGCTATAAAGAATTGAGTTCTCATACTACTACCCCATCTAAAACCAAATTTGTGCCTGCCTCTGATAAGACTAAGGGTGTAGGAGTTATAGGACAACTAGCCAGGTCCTATTTTCTTTGGAAGGAAACTTTCCAAGGTGAGGATATGCCTCTCCACATTTTTCAAACCCTTCTTTAGCCTAGGTCGCTAGGAAAAGGCGATTCCAAGGGTTGATATTCCTTATGTCCTTGGGGTCATAGTCTCCCTTTGTCGTTAGCCTTTTCTCCTCCATCAAAGGGTGGATGGAGATGTGGTTTTGAGCAAGGAGGAAAATGACAAGTGTGTGAGGGCGACATCATCCTCCATGTGATAGTTCTCATCTTCTACTCAGAAGCCAGTGAGTATCGTACCTCATTATGTATTTCATTGAAGAGTTACATTGATGTGATCTTTGACGTTATGTCTCTTTTTTGCGGGGGTTGTTGACTATTTCGAGCTTAGCTAGTCAGAGCTTGAACTCATTAATGAAGTGTACGGCGTCTTGGCTCGTCGAGGGAGTTCGAGAGGTTGATAGTTTCTAGAAGATTTTTTGAAGAGTTCATTTTGATGGCCCGAAGAGGTACCTCTACAATTTTAGGGTATCAAGTGTTTGGTAGACTGCTCTTTGTAAACTTGTATGTTAATGTATTGCTATACTTTTGCAGAAAACTTCGAGAAAAAGAGGCACCGTATCCTCGACATAGCTACCATCCTTGCAACCACTTCCACTACTGGGAGGAAGAGGTTGAAGCCTTTATCTGTTGCTGGAAAATAGGTGAGGGATTAGGTGGAGAAGGTCAGTAGAGAAGCTGCTACCCAAGAGGGCGATCGGTGACCTTCCTTGAAGGACAAGGGAAAAACAAGGTTGAGGAGGTCCCTAAGAAGAAGCACAAATTCTCTGCCACCGGAGAGGGGGTTTGCACCCGTCTCCCCACGACCTAAAGTCCCCACATGGGAGAAACTAATGGCAGCCTCAGAAATGGAGGAGTTCGGCTTGGGTGAAGGGAGCACTTCGATAACGGAGCTTAGATGGAAATAGTGCCTTGACCAAGAGGCAGTCCTTGCATTCTTCTTTATTGCTAGATTGACAACCACGTGTGTGTGCGTGGTGCTTCTACGTGGCTTCCATTGGAAGTTTCATGTATGATCAGTAACAATTTGTGGATACAATTTACTCCATATAGGTTTAGAATGAGTTATGTGTGAAAAGTTTATTGTTTATAAATTATACCTATATAAGCAAGTTAATTATTCATGTGATTTGAGTTTTCAAGACACGATGTTATATTTAAAAATCCATAAAAAGAGTTATCACTAAAAGAAAAACTTTTATTCTCTTAGTTTTGCATAGTTTGTCCATATGCATATTTTTTCACTCATTCATCTATATGTTATTCATGATTATATTGTTTGATTTTCGCTTTGTCATTTGTGACAACAAGGGAAAGACATTATTATTTGTTTCAGGAAGTTAAGTCGTATATGAGTTAGGGGGAGAAGTTGATTGAGTAGTTTTTTTGTTTTTTTTTTTCGATATTTGAGTTAGGGGTAGAAAAATATTTTTGATTGATGATCTGACTAGCAAGATTTGATATTTTGCCTTATTGATACTATCTATGTTAAACATTTTCTTAATAATATTGATATCATATTTTGTGTTGCTAGTGAAGCTATGTGGTATTATATCTCAACGTATCATGTTTAGATTCTAAATTATTGATGCATGGAATGTCACGTACTTTTGTGTTACACATGTTGTACTTGTGTTGTGTATATAACAATTTTATATGCTTTATTTTAAGTTTTCTTTTATTTTTAAATGTGGTATTGTAGATTTCATTTCTTTCAGGAGACAAGAATGCAAGTTGTTGAGATAAAGTTTGGGTAATGAGTCTTTGAGTTGGTAGTGTTGATTATATTGTTGAAATAAATTATTTTGTCACGGAATGTCAAATGGGGAGTTTGTTAGGTCCAAAGTGTGTTGGTGATCTTCGTACTTGATCGTAGTTTATTGAGTTATAATTTGAGTCCAAAAGTAGGGATTGGAAATATGTGTTGAATAAGTCAAATATAGAACAAGGAAAAAAATAACAGCAAAAAATTGCAGTAACTGCACAGCTAGCAGGCCACACGCCCAGTGCTTAAGCAGTAGACTGATCTCTTGCTGGCCACGAATAGAGGCACTTGAGTAGTGGTCATATTCGTCAAACCCTAGGTACTTTTCAACATATTTTGAATACGGAAATCCAACACAACTTGGACCAAACACTTTTAGACATAATTCTAGTTAAAATCTCATAACAAAGGGTGGCAATAGGTTTAATCTATGGGGAGACCTGATCCGACCTAGCCTAGCGGCTAGCACCCTATCTACTTCAACAGGACAGATCAGGCTCGTGGCTTGGACCCATTCGCTTAAGGGCTTAGCTCGTATGGTTGTCCGTTGGGAATGGACACTGCAACTCTTTCTGAAAATAATTATACTACTTTTAGAGAAAGGGCGTGACGAGCTGTTCCTTTACGTAAGGCGTCATTAGCCTGATTCGTTGACCAATCGGCTGTGGCCAACCCGTTTGACATGGTGAATTGAGCGTCAATTTTTATGGTCAAGTCTGGTTGGTTCTACCTATTGTCACTCCTACAATAGACAAATTATTTTTGTTTCACATGAAAAGTCATTGCCTTTCTCATAACTCAATATTATACAAGTTTGGATCCTTAATTACCCTGCACTGGGCTATTTTAAAAGCAAGTAACAGTAAAAATAATTAACATCTCATATTCCAAAGATATTAGTGATTAGATTTTTTATGTTTAAAGAAACGTTCAGCTTTATTTATTTGTATTTTATTTTCATCAGTAATCAATTTTTCTATAAAAAGTAAGCTCAAGAAAAAGTGGTTCTTAGAAAATGTCAGAATTTTTTTTTTTTTTTTTGGCCTTCAATGCAACTTCTCTACACTGTTGTGCCATGTCCATTAGGCAATACAGTCCTAGGCTACTATTTTCATAGATAGGTAAGAAATAAGGGTTGGCAGGACTGGTCTTAAGATTTTGGAAACCTTATATCAACTTTAAATAAGGGTTAGAAGCTCCTCTCGACATATGCTACTTTAACTGGTGTGATTGTGTTATTAAAAAAGCAATCCACATGTTTGAAAAGCATTCAATTATTTCACATAATCTAAGACTTCATTCACCTTTTAAGTATTTTCTGACAAGCAGTTTCTAACAATTTGTGGGTTAGAAAATAATTTGTGCTCATCAATATCAAAATCCTTATCGTGTTTTTTTTTTTTTCAAGCTTATCACATCGACATTTTAAACAATTATCATCTCTAGTCTACAATTTTTTTTTTAAAAATAAACAGCAACCTAAAAATATTTTCATATTTTTTAAAATTTTCAAACTTTAATTTAGATGAAGAAAGAGCTCTATAAACTATATATAAGAAATAATAAACTCTAAAAGATTTTTCAGCATGATGTTTTATTGACTTTTTCATCAAAATGCTTCTCTGCATGGATAATACACTTTTTACGAGAACTATTTTTTGTCTTTTGTTTTTTTGGTAGTAGTAGATGAAAATTTTATTATATATCTAGCAATTTATTTTACTTCTAAGCATATCATGTAGCTTAGTTGGTTAGAGCGTCCACTTACAAATTGAAGGTCTAGCAATTGAATCTTTTCCTAACCAATTTTATTGCGTATTTTTTCTAGTACTAATAGGGAAGGGATTCAAACCTATGACCTCTCATTAAGGTTGTTGAAAGCCTAACTATCATGGCACTTGATGAATTTTGACACTAAATCCAATAGAATACTATATATTTTATTTTAGTGGTTTTTATGCAATTGAAAGGATTCGAACCCATGCTAATTCCTTTGAATTATACGAAACCTTGCCACTATGTCATATGGTGGATATTGTTAAAATGTATAACAAAATTATATATGTTAATTTTTTAGCAAAATAATTATTATATATAATTTCTAATATTTTATTACAGCTGATGGTCAACAGTTATTGTCTGCGGGTGTTCACTCAAAATTTTAGATCCGCCACTGGAGAAGTATGTTAAAATTTCATTTGAGCATCAATTTCTTTTACAATAATATTGTCATATTCAAATCCACATTCGCTATATTTTTATAAAAAAATGAAATAAGTGTTTTCAAGTTATTAATAGTAGTACCAATAGACGTATTTTCATTTTGTAACATTTTTCTTGCTATATTACTACGGATAATGTATTGTACCAAATAACAATAACTCAAATTTCATAATGTTAGAAGATAAACTTTTATCATCTTTAAATGCCTTAGTGCCATCACATGTTTCTATGAAGTATTCTAAAGCGGTTTTCATTTTTGGTGTTTAATATCTTATTGCTTTAATACTTTCAACTTTTCTTTCCTAACGTTTTTGTAATAGTAACTTATGTTTTAGACCTTTCACGTTAATATATATGATCTACTGAGTTAAACACTGGTGATGTGTTATATAAATTTATTGGTGGATAAAATTTTGACGGGCCTCAACATTTAAATTAAATTTAAAATCCATCAATGAATTTATATATATATATACACACACACACACCTAAGCACCGATGTTTAACTTACATTAAGCACTCGAACCATATGGCACACTATAATAGGTAGTGCATTTTTTCTAAGTGGTTGTTTGACTAAAGTTAAATTTTTATTTTTATGTTTTTAAACTTAAAAATTTTGTTTTTAGAGAAGTCCAAATTTAACGATTATCTAAAAGAGCTCCAATTGAGCTTTTAAAAGAATCTATACTTACATAATGAAGTTTTAAAATTGACAAAATACACCTTATATATCAAAAAAAGCTTTTCAACTTCTAACTCTATTTAATTGATGTAAAGTTTACAAAAAAGCATTTTTATAGCTGTGTTGGCAAACAATCAATTTTACTATTCAAGTGCTTTTTGGATTCTCAATCGAATAATTGATTACTTTTTAATGAAATCTCTACGATCGAAGTTCTATTCGCAACAATTGTGTCAAATCGACTTTCAATACAAAATGTAGAGAGTTGCTTGGTCTTTATGCAATTTTTCATAACTTGTGATTATTAGGCACGTCAAGTTTAGGACGGGTCAACAAAAAAAGAAAAAGAGAAAAAATTGGTTGAAATGGTCCAACAAAGTCAATCACCAAAAAAAATAAAATAAAAATAAAATTGTTCCAACACTGATTTATACATGCATGGCTCTATGCAATGTAACTGTTTATGGTCACATATTCAATTTCAGGTTTATATTATTTAAATGGTAGATTAATTTATTGTCATATTAACTTTTCATTTGATTATTGAAGGGAAGTATTTTTTTTTGTGGAGAAAATCACCCATTTCCATGATAAATGGAAGTTGTACAATGATTATCTATATTAAGATGTCAAAGGGTCCCAAGCTCTAAAAAGAAAGTCACGTGTTTCTTCTATCAAGTTAAAAGTGTTATCAAGTGGGCATTGAGTTGAAGGTTTGTTGGTGCTGTGAGATTTTTGTTGGAATTGGTTAAGTATAAACCATGGAAAAAAGTGATTTTCGTGTCAACTTTGATCAAATATTCAGACTTGATCCGATAGTCAAACTACAAAATATAAGACTATCTTGTTTTATTCCTCAAGTAGATCGTCATGATATATTTAGAATCTCCAAATCAGTTTCGGATAAATGAGAAATTGCCGTCCAAAGTTGGGAGAAAAGAGAAAAAACTGGCTGGAAAATCAACCAACTTTGCCACTCCCCTATCGCTCGAGCGACGGGCTAACTACTTTTTACGCTCAAGCGATGCAAAGGTAACAAGCTAGAGATAGCAAAAGCTGCGACCTTTGGCAAAGATTACTGAGTTTTGGATTGTGTTTCTTCATTCACAACTTCTTCCCCTCTATAAATATGACCCTTGGGACGTCCATCTCATCATTCCAATGCTATGCAATCATAGCATAACATTACTTTCTTGTTTCTCTACCAAAATTCTGCATAAATTTTCCATAAATTTCGGTTTTCTTTTGTTCATTTAAAAAGGAGTACAAAATCTATTTTTTGTTCGCTGATCTTGTGTTTTGAATTGCTACCAACACAAGAAGATAGCCATTGTATCTTGAAATTAGTTAATTGCCACCATCCATAGGCACCACTGCAGGGCAAATTTCACTTAAAGACAAAGAGTTCAACATTTAACTCGACTTTTGCTTCCCTTTCATTTCGCATTATCTTTGTTGGTATACTTTTTCTTGTTTATTTCCTTGCCGTTATTATGTTCGATTTTTGGTGAGACTGGTAAGTTTGTTTTGATTTTTAAAGTTTGATCACTCTATTTTTTTCCAACAATTTTAATTTGATTTTTGGAGTGATAACTTTATCCTATTTGGTTAAACTGATTTTACTTCGATTTAACATCTTTTACTCCTCAAATTTGATTTTGGTTTATCTTCTATTTTGTGTAAACAAAAATGAATACGGTTTACAATATCGACTCCACTTCAAATGATACTTTGAATATGGAAACTTCGGAAGAAATTGTTCCTATCGATTGTGGTTGTCCCTTACACCATTCATATGAACTCTGTTCCACGTGGAGAGAAATTGAAGAAATTTATTGGATTTGACTTCAAGAGATGACAACAGAAAATGTTGATCTATCTCACAACCCTAAATCTGACAAAGTTCTTAAATGAAGATGCTTCCACCGTGTAAGAAGGGCAAAATAATAGGGCATCACTAATAGCATTGGATTCTTGGAAACATTCAAATTTCTTATGCAAAAATTACATTCTGAATAGATTGGACAATGTGTAGTATAACATATATTGTTCCAAGAAATTCGTAAAATAACTATGGGAATCTTTGGAGAAGTAATACAAGACTGAAGACGTTGGAATGAAAAAGTTTATTGAGGAAATGTTCTTGGAATACAAAATGGTAGATTCAAAGATGATCATCAGTCAAGTATAAGAATTGCAGTTAAATTTTCTATGACATTCATGCAGAGAACATGTCTCTAAGTGAATCATTTCAAGTGGGCATGTCTTAACCATTCAATCATCTAAGGGCACTAAGAGGAGAACTAAAGGAAATTTTAAGAAAACAACCAAGAAGGCTAATAAGAGCAATGGCAAAACAGTCCAAGCAAACAAGGACAATACTAAGTCTGATGACTCATGCTATCATTGTAGAGTGAAAGATCATTGAAAGAGGACCTGTAAGACTTATCTCGCAAGCTTGAAGAGAAAGAAGTCTTCTGAAACTTTATCTTTAGTTATACTTGTTATCGAGATTAATATGTCTACATTATTAGGTTTTTGTGTATTATATACCAGATGTGGATCTCATATTTGTATAAATTTCAAGATGAATGTTCTTACTATTATACTGAACAACTCAAGGAATAAAATATCATTTTCTGCTTGTATTCTTGAGTCATCTAATTTATGTTATCATAGATTAGGACAGACAAACTTTAATTCTATATATAAGTTAATGAATTTAAGTTTATTACCTTGTAAGCTTTTTAATAATGAAAAATACGAAATTTGTGTAGAGGCTAAGTTAGCCAAAACACCGAGTTGAACGAAGCACAAAACCTTTGAAACTTATTCATACAGATATATGGGATATAAAGTCCTTACAAATAAAAGGTGGTAAAAAGTACTTCATCTTATTATATAAGATACCGATATGTATACTTCTTGGAGAGCAAATATGAAGCTTTAGAAGTGTTTGAACACTATAAAATTAAAGTTGAAAATCAACTTGAAAGATGAATACAGATGATTCATACAGATCGAGGTGGAGAATTTGTCACTCCATTTGAAGAATTTTGCTCAAAATTCTCACCTCAATCCAATAGGGTTGCTGAATACAAAAATCGAACCCTCAAAAAATGATGAATGAAATATTGATTAGTTTAGGCTCACTTCAAAACTTGTGGGGGGAAGCTATTCTTTCCGCAAATTATATCCTTAATAAAATACCACACAAAAGTAAGATTGAATCACCTTATCAATTATGGAAAAGGTCGGAAACATTCCTACAAATATCTTAAAGTGTAGGGATGTTTAGTAAATGTACAAATACCTAGACCTCAACAAGTAAAGATAGGGCCTAAGACAATAAGTTGTGTCTTTATTGAATATACTAATAATAGTAATGCATTTCGATTTTCGGTTCATAAATAAAAAATACTTGATATACATAAATGTACTATCATTGAAGGAAGCTGCTTTCTTTAAAGATATCTTTCCATGTAAGGAAAAAAATGTTTATACAAATGAACTTATAATGCTGTAAATGGAAACCGTCAAGAAGATGGTGATCATCAATTAGATAAAGAACCTTGGCGGAGTAAAAGGTAAAGGATTCATAAGACCTTTGGTCTAGAATTTTTAAAACATCTGCTATCAAATGATCCAAGGACATTTGATGAAGCAATATCCTCTCTTGAAGCCCCTTTTTGGAAGGAAGCGGTTAATAATGCAATTGAATCCATCATGAATAACCACATTTGGGAATTGGTTGAACTCCTTCTGGAAAGCAAAGCTTTAGGCTACAAGTAAATCTTTAAAAAGAAATTGAAGTTGGATGGATCAATAGACAAATATAAGGCTAGATTAGTAGCGAAGAGGTATATACAAAAAGAAGGACTAGATTTCTTCAATTCCTATTCAGCTGACACTAGGATCACTTCTATATGTGTATTGATTTTAATTGCGGTATATCATAATTTTGAAATACATCAAATGGACGTTAAAATTGCATTTCTAAATGGTGAATTAAAAGAAAAAATATATATGGAACAACTTGAAGGATTTGTTGCTTCGAAAATTGAGAAGAATGTGTGTGAGCTTGTAAAATCGTTATATGGATTAAAACAAGCACCAAAGCAATTACATAAAAAATTTGACAAAACTAGGTTGTCATATTGCTTTAAAATTAATTAATGTGACAAGTGTGTCTACAACAAAAACACACCTAATGAATAGGTGATCGTATGCCTATATATTGATGATATGCTAACCTTGGGAAATAACTTGAACACTATTTCCTCAACTAAGAAAATGTTGATAAAACATTTTGACATGAAAGATATGGGATTTGCGGACGTGATATTAGGGATTAAGATCTCAGAGATATTTGATCGTTTGTCATTGTTTTAATCACACTATATTGAGCCTATAATTAAGAAATTTAAGGTGTATGATGATAACCCGGTTAAGATATCAGTAGATTTAAGTTTACACTTTACCAAAAATACTGTTGATCCCGTATCTCTATTGGAATATTCGTGCGTTATATGCAGTTTGATGTACATTAGTAACTGTATGCTTCCGGATATAGTATATATAGTTAACAAGCTGAGTAGATTTACATGTAGTCCGAGTATTGATCATTTGAAGGCATTGACTTGAGTACTTAAATACTTAAGACACATGGTTGGTTGTGGATCAAGCTATACAAGTTTGCTTAGATAAATTCCATAACACTGCTCCACCTATTGTGATGCTATAACCGGTCATATGTGCTCCTTTTGTTAGAGTCTACATATCATTTGTATTGTGTATTGCATATTGTGAATTTCCATTAATATTGGGGATTGTTGGAATTGATTAAGTATAAAGCATGGGAAAAGTGACTTTCGGGTCAACTTTGATCAAATATTTGGGACTTGATCCGATAGGCAAATTACGAATAAAAATAGACTAACTTGTTTTATTCGTTGATTAAATCGTCGTGATATATTTGAAATCTCAAAACCAATTTCGAATGAATGAGAAATTGTGGTTCAAAGTTGGGAAGAAAGAGAGGAAAAATTGGCTAAAAAATCAACAAACTTCGTCACTTGCCTATTGCTAGCCCGATGCTCTAGCTGTAAGGCTATCGCTCGAGCTACAGGCGAGCGACCAGATAATTGTTTTTAATGCTCGAGCGATGCAAAGGCGACAAGTGAACGATAGCAAAAGATGCGATCCTTGGCAAAGCTTACTGAGTTTTGGTCCGTGCCTCTTCATTCACAACCTCTCCCCCTCTATAAATAGGACCCTTGGGATGTCCATTTCATCATCCCAATGATACATAGAATAACATTACTTTTTTTTTCTCTACCAAAATTTTGCATAATTCCGATTTTTTTGTTCATTCAAAAAAGAGTATAAAATTCAATTTTGATTCATTGATCTTGTGCTTTAGAGTACTATTAATACAAAAAGATAATTGTTGTATCTTGGGAGTTGATTGCATCATCCATAGGCACCATTGTGAGGTAAAATTGACTTAAGGACAAAGAGTTTAACTCTTGCATCGACTTTTGCATCCGTTTCATTTGGCGTTATCTTTGTTGGCATACTTTTTCTTGTTTATTTCCTTGCTGTTGTTTTGTTCAATTTTCGGTAAGGTTGATAAGTTTGTTTTGGTTTTTAAAGTCACCACTCTATTATTTTTCCAACAATTTTTACTGCATATTTTCAATTATCTTGAATAGCATGATTGAAGGTACATATCTAATATGTTACATACATATGTTTCATTCAGAGACCGATATATCAATTTTAAATGAATTAAATTGATCAAATTTAGGTGATACGATAAAGAAACAACAAATATGGGCTAATTTTTCCTTCACAATAACTTATGTTTAATTGATACAAACTGAATAAAAATTAATTTGTATACAAAAGATATCTGTTATTAAGCTAAACTCAATGTACAAAAAGTAGGGTTTTAAAAATAAGTTCAAACTCATTCTTTTTTCCCTCAATATTATTATATAAAATAATGAATAATGCTATATAACATCAGTGATGCTAGACGTAGGTGGATCCACATGGGATCATATAGGGTCATGTGACCGCAAATTTTTTTATTTTTTTAGAAAATTTGTACTTGGTTTTACGTAATGTAAATTGAAGTCAAAATATTGCATTCTTCATACCATTTTCAAATTGCTCATGACCTAATTTTTGGCTTGTTAATGGCACACGAAACGATTAACCGTAGCAAAAGTTACAGCGTGTCAAAGTTGACCGTTTCAAACTAATATTTCGAGAATTTTGATGATATACTTACTTTACAAATTCATCGACAATCGTATGCTAGTCGAATCCACAAATTGTCTACGTCATCTAGAAGCTTCTTTTGAGAACTATATTATCCTTTATTGAATTGCTTAAAAAAAAAAAAAACGTGCGCCAAACGTACGTTTCAAAAAGAGACGTCTAACTAGTTTTTTCTTTAAAAAAATTCAATTATTTAATTAACGTTTATTTTTCTGCATGACAAATTTCTCAATATAATTTACACATTTTATTATAAAATTTTACATGAAGTATGACGCCAAAAATTTTAGGATCGTTATATATTAAATGTAATTTGAATTACTTTCAAATTACATTTGCATTAAATTTCACATACTTGCTGGATTAATTTTGAACTTCATTTCAATTCATTTACTTCATACATTCAGTTTTTTTACTCGTACCCAACTTAACATTTTTGAATAAGGTCGTAAACAAAACTATACAAGCAACAAAATTTATTTGATAATATTGATAATGATCTAATTATATGATGTTTTCAAATGATCAAAATGCATAGGCTACAATTGTAGTAGAGTATTTACTTATTTTCATTAATATTATTATTATTTTTTAAAAAACTATAGTTTAACTTTTAACCCCAGAATATAAAAAGTCTGGGTTTGTCCCTAGTGCTAGAGCACCATTGTAGGTGACCAAAATTGATATGTTTAATTAAATAAATTGCATGACATTGTATTTAAGTGAATATATCATTTAATGTTATGCAGTTGTTATCAAAAGTAGTGCTTGGAACCACTGATGATGAATATCACTACTCTAAAACAATTATACGTAGTTTAAACTTTTAACTCTATTAACCAAGATAATATGCTCAAGAGATCGTTTTTAGAATTTATAGTGCTTTCATTCCATCCTAATTAGAGCCTGTTTGACAATTATTATTGTAGAGAAAGAGTTTTAAATAATAATTTTAAGAGAATGTATGGTTAAAAGTAGGAAATTTTTTTTGGCATGTGTATAATATTCTATTGTGTGAATTTGTGATTGAAAATGTTTATGTAATAAACCATAATTATATTAATAGGTATCAAATAAGCACATAACATAAGTTTGTCTAAGGAAAAAGGTTGAGAAACTAACCAATCATTTTATTACACACTTTTTTTTTTCCATAAAAGCTCCAGTTTGTGGTCCCATTTCAAACATCAAAATATTAACTCTTTTCTTCATTTTGAAGATAAGATTGCTCAACAAGTGGCAACATTTTGAACCATCAAAATCGACAAATATTTTGATATTGATATGTCCAAAATTGTGTTGCATACTTATACCATAGCAAAATGTGACACGACATTGATGAATATTTTCCACTATGAACAATGATCCATCTCAATCTTTCTTAGTATGGGAAAAATGTGTTTTGACATTGTTGGTCAAGGAGTAAGTCATGTTTGATTATTAATTGACACGTGAAATTTTTTAATTTGGAAATAAGGTTTATTGACATATTTGATAAGTTTAATTAGAAAATACTTAAAAAGATTAAGATATCTTTCTATTTGCTAACAAGAACTGATTTAACAAGTTGACAAAATTTTAATGGGAAGATAACTGAGATGATAGCCAAATGGAATGATAGATACCAACTTAGTAATCTTATGGCATAGAAATTTGTCCCAACATTCAAAATCAACAAAATATTTTGATGTTTGTACACATAGATTGTACCATAGGAAATATGACACACAATTAAACTTGGTGACATTTGAATCTTTTCCACTATAAACAATGACCCATCACAATCTTTCTAGTGTGTAAAATGTGTTTTGATATTGTTGGTCAAGGTGTCATGTCGTTTGCATCCATTTTCAGTTCTAATTTGATCATTATTTGACACATAAAATTTCCTTGTTTGGGTTTAATGATACACATAAAATTTCCTTAAATGACTTCGGCAAAAGTATATTTTACGTATTTTCTAACATGCTGGAGTACATAGAAGTTCACTCATATAACATTGCGTACTACTCGAACCAATCCCAATTGAGTTGTATTACATGGCCTTTAGAACCATTCAAATGCTCAAATAAATTCTAGCAAGTCTAGCTTACTTCTTGACATACCGAAAGCTTATAAAAAAGGATAAAATTTCACGAAAAAACTCAAATTGTTGATCTGAAAGATCATACCAGGAAGAGAGAATAGTTTAAGAAACTTCCAAAAACTCTTTATTTAATTAATAATTCAACTGATTGTAAATGTGACTACAACTCGTATTTAAATTAGTAAATAAAATCTGGGTAATAAGTAACTCTAGATAACGATAATAATAAAAGATAACATGAATCTTTAAACGAAATTAAAATCCTAATCTATTTAAAATTAAGAAAATTATGTAGAATAACGAAAAATACATTTTCGGAGCCCCAAACGATGAAATTGAGTAGAAACAAGCTGTACACTTGGGCAAAGCCATAAGTTTTGCTCGCTGGACCATTTCTAATCAAAATAGACACAAACCTCTTTGAAAATGGACACTTCAAAATTTATTTTTTTCGATGCCAATCTCATTTTCTCATTAACTCTTCTTCTTTTTTTTATTACATCATTCTCCTGTGGTTGGAGAAAATTCGTCAAAATTTTTTTTGAGAGGAAGCATGTCCACAAAAATGTATTTTGATTTAAAACTCTACAAGTATACGGTTCGTTAACAATTAATAAAGTGGATTGTGAGTCCGAATATCATTCCACAAGGATTGATTTAGTTCAATTTTACTTATCTTGACCTTAACTGAAACAAGAATGATGTGGAAGTATTTGTTTGTGAGAAAATTAGAACTAAAATGATCCTACGACGATTCATACCATGTCGAGCCTATTTTCCTTCTTTCGAATGCATGAAACAAACAATCAAATTCACACAATCACGTGCACAATAATTGTGGAGAAAAAAAAAAAAATATATATATATATATATATGTGTGTGTGTGTGTGTGTGTGTATATATATATATATATATATAATTCAAACTAAAAAATGTGTTTTAATGTAAAAAATATAAAACTAAAAATTAAAATGTCATATCACATGATTCATCGTTCTCCTAATACAAACAAATCTAGCCTAATATGGTGGGAAGAGGAAAACAAACTGAATAATATTAAAAAGACATCACCAATTTAAATCTTGAATCGAATCATTGTGTCTTGATGTCAATCTTCACGTTCTTGGCTCGTTCTCCCCTCTAAAAACCCTTCTAAATATGTTATAATGCATGGTGAATGATTAGGGATGACCCTAAGGTTTTAAAATACCTCCCAAGATTTGTTTACATAAGAATTTCAGTCAGATAAAGAAATCAGAATTTTTTCGCTGCGATTGACTAGGGCAGTCGTCTAGGCTAACTTTTTCACCTTGATAATTGTTCATTGATGTTGGGCAATCGCCTACTCCAAACAACTGGGCTGTCGCCCAGTAACATAAACTTTCGAATGTTACATTTTAGTCCCTGAATTCAATTCTTTTTTTTTTAAAAATCTTTTCTCTTACAATTTCAATCCTTCAACTTTTAATTGCATTCAATTGAACCTGCAACATCTTTAGTCTTCATTTTATGGTCCGAATAAATTATTAAAATGTTGTAATTTAGCCCTCATACTTTGAATTTCCCCTTTTTTTCCTTTTCCAATTGCTTAAAAACAGGTCCATCATTGAAATAAACTAAAACTGCCCAAGTTAAGTAAAAAATCAACACTTTCATGACATAAAAACTTAGTAATATGATCCAAATAAGTGTACAAAATATACTTATCAAACACCCTCAAACTAAAATATTTGTTCATCCCCGAACAAAACAAAACTCAAGCATAAATCATATTACTAGCTAAACATAGATCACAAATATTGGACTCAACGTTTAACATCTTATCATATACCTAAGGTTCGAATTTAAGTAACACTCTAGAAAGATCAAAAATAAATTTTCACTTATCCGATACTCGACTTAGTGTGTGTGTGTGTGTGTGTGTGTGTGTGTGTGATTAGCCAACATTGAAATCACACTCATACTAGAACATAACCAATCAAGTGTTGATTTATTTGCAATCACAATCCTTTCGTGGTTAGTTTTTCCTTACACCTTGTTTGGACCATTTGAAGCAGCCTAATTTTAATTAGTGTGCTGCTCATGCCCATTTTCAATTATTTGGATAGCTTATGGATAGAAACTCACTTAGTAGCCCACTTACCTCCTTGATAGGTAACCTAATGATCCCTATTTATTTTGACTGCTTCATTCTCTTGGTCATATGAATTCATCCTCAGCCTCTCCACTTGTGTGAAACGGTTGTCTCTCTTTGTGTGTTTTCTACCTATTGTCCCTCTTCTGCTTCACTGCTTTTGTGGTCATCTTTGCACTGTGATTATATCCTTTTGTGTGTCCTAAGTGGGTACATCAAGAAGCAACCGTAGGTGTGAAGAGGTTAAGGGAGTTTGGGTTGGTTTTTATTGGGGTGTCAATTGATCGAAGAAATTGAGCCTAGAAAAGCCTTGGTCATCATATATTTCGCTCTATATCCGGTATTAGAGCTTGATTTGGGCATTTTTCGACAAAAAAGTTGTCCAGGTTCTGATTTTTCTCCAACTGGACAAACCTAAAATTATTGATTCAAGCTAAACCAACCATTGACTAGAAAAACAAAAGCCATACCCATGCTTAGTAGGTAGAGGCAGTTATTTCTAGCTTGCATGTTAAGGCAGCGGTGGCGACGACGCTTGAAGCTCTGATTGTGGCTCAAATGTGGCTTGTGTTGGTGAGCCTGAAGAAGTTTTCTTCAAACAACTTATTTGTATTAATTTTTTGAGCATACTAATAAAGTTGATTTCCTGTTTTAGGTCATACAGAAAATTTTGGATGATTTTGCCCCTAGTTGCTTGATCTGCGATCATTGATCAATCCCATTGGAATATTTGCTGAATCTTTAGGGTGAATAGTGATGGCCCTAAAGCAACAGATTCACATACCTAGATTTTATGGATCTTCAAACGTAGTTCGTTCTGGTAAATTGCTTATTCCAGTTAAATTGCAGCACTAGCATGTCATTATGTAGGATAACAATAAGATTTGGGCTTGCTAGATGGGGTAACCATTGCTTGTGCAAGAAATTAGGAATTATTTGCTCTTATGTGATTGAAATATTTTATTTTGGTAAAATCCATTTATTATCTTCGTGGTATATTCAGTGTGGAATTGATGTGATTAAAATTACTTTGTTTGACATTCTTTGTTGTTGACTATGTTAATTTTGTTAGAATACCTAGACCTTACTCATTTTGAACATTTCCTTGATCTAAGATAGCAGATCTTATGTAACCTTGAGAAATCTAAAATGTGTATGGTGTTTGCAACCCTAGGATTACTTTGTGTGGTTTAATTGTGATTTTGTGTATTTCCAGATTAATTCATAAAAATGGCAACTCACAATTTTAACTTAGAAATTTTTAACGAAAAAGGTGATTGTTTTATATGGTAACAAAAGATGAGAGATATTTTGGTCAACAAAAGGTTTTGAAAGCCATTGAAGGCAATTTTTCTACTTATTTTTCAATGGAACAAAAAGAAAAAGTTGACGAGTCTGCTTATACTTCAATCATTCTGCACTTGTCTGGCATTGTTTTAAGGAAAGTAGGTAAACTGAAAACCATGAAAGAACTTTGGAAGAAATTGGATAACTTGTATTTGCTCAAATCTAATTCGAACAATCTTTGCTTACTTGTACGCTTTTTCAATCTTCAAAATTGACCCTTAAAAGGATCTCGATGACAATTTAGACGTGTTTAAAAAAATTGTTCAAGATATTGTTAACTATGAAGAGTCAATATCTGAAACCTACAAGACCATAATTTTACTCAACTCCATACCAAACACATATAAGAAAGTTAAGAATGCAATTAAATACGGTATGGACACTCTGACACCTGAAATTGTCATTGATTCTCTTAGAAGTAAGGAGACAGAGATTAGAGCTGAGAACATGATAACAAAGGTGCCGAGATTCACACGGTAAAGGGTAGAATTCGGTTTAGGCAAAAATTCATCATGGGTTCCATGGTGGTGGCGAGTCAAGTAGTAATGGAAGGGAAAAAAAAAAAAGCAAATGTAGGTCTAGATCAAAATCTAGGAGTAAGGTTAGAAAATGCTATAACTGTGGGAAATTGAGGGCATTTTATAAAAGATTGTTATAAAGAGAATGGTAAGCTGAAGGGTAAAGAGAGAGATGAAGTAAATGTGTTGTCTTCTGCTTCCAATGTTGATGATGGTGAAGTGTATACGATTACAAGTCTTGTTGCTAATCTTGTTGGATTGAATCTAACTGCCAATTATTGTTTGCATGAGTGGATAATTGATTCTGGTGCATCTTTTCATGTAACATCAAAAAAAGATTGGTTTGAAAACTTGCATGATCAAATCATTGACATGTTGTGCTATGTGACAATTCTACCTCTACTGTTGCTGGGATTAGTGACATTTTCTTAAAGTTCGACACTGATTTTGGGTATATTTTGAAAGATGTTATATACATTCCTGAACTTCTTGGAACTTAATTTCAGTAGGAAGACTTGAAAAGGCCGACTTCACTGATAAAATTTAAAAATGGAGTTTTAAAATTGGTTAAGTTTATTCTTGTTTTCATTAAGGGAACCGAGAGAACTGATATTTATATCACTATTGGAGATGTGATAAAATGTCAAAATTTCTTTATCTATTCTGCCAAGGTTAAGGGTCTTAAAATCCTTAATGAAAAGGGTGCTTTTAATAATGACTATGTGTCTGATTTATCTTTATGTGATCACTGTGTGCTTGGTAAACATCATAGATCTTCTTTCTCCATGAGTTTTCATAAAACTAAAGGCACGCTTGAATATGTGCATTGGGACTTGTGGTGTCCTGCTAGTAATCTCACCTCGAGTGGAAATAGGTATTTCTTGCCTATTATTAATGATTACACGAGAAAGGTGTGTGTTTATCTTTTAAAAGATAAGTTCGACATTTTCCACAATTTTAATATTTGGAAAAGACAAGTTGAGAACCAAACTAACAAAATGATCAAATTTATGAGAATTGATAATTAGCTAGAGTTTTGCAACACTGAATTTGACAATATGTGCAAAGAAAATATAATAACAAAGCATAAAATTGTTCTTTACACTCTGCAGCAAAATGGGATAGCTGAGAGGATGAATGGACTATACTTGATAAAGTGCATTGTATGATGTTAAGTTCTGATACCCCAAAGTCATTTTAGAGCGAAGCTGTTTGATTGTTTGTTATTTGATTAATTTGACTCCATTTGATGCATTGAATAGTAATACTCCTCATGAAAAATTTATGGCAAACTAAGTGATTATTCTATATTTAGAACTTTTGGTTGTGCTGCTTTTCTTATCATAGTAAAGGAAAGCTTGAAACTAGATCTAAGAAATGCATTTTCTTAGGTTACTCGGAGGATGTTAAGGGTTACAAGCTATGTGATAGGAGTCAAAAGGGGATTAAGATCATTGTGAATAGAGATATCACGTTTAACGATGCTCAGATGCCCTACCTTAAGGCTGATTTTGAAGCTGTGAGTGAAAAAGAGAGGTGAGGAAAGAAATCAGTTGAAAGTAGAGTTAGGAAAGCTTAGCCCATCTATATCTATCACTCCTAATGAGTTGGAGACTCAGGTTCAACAATCTGAAGTGGAAAATAGAGAGGAAGTAATGAGAGAAGAGCATCCTGAAGTAGAAAATCCCTTAACAGACTATAACTTAACTCGGGATAGAAAGAGTAGACAAACGAGAGAGGCTAGGAGATTCGGATATGAATCTGAGTTAGAATTTGCTCACGTTAGCTATGAGGATATAGTTGATAGAGAGCAAAAAACCTTTGAGGAGACAATGATAAGTGAATAGTCAGAAAAGTGGTTTAAAACAATGAAAGAGGGGATGAATTCCTTAGAAAAGAATCAAACTTGGGAACTAGTACCTAGACCTAAGAATAAATTTACAATTGATTGTAAGTTGTTTTTTATGGTTAGGAGGGGTGCTAGGGAATCTGAACCCTTAAGATCTAAAACTAGGTTAGTGGCTAAGAGATAAACACAGAATAAGGGTATTGATTATAACGAGATTTTTTCACTAGTTGTTAAGTAAACTACTATTAGGGTTAGGCTTGTATTAGTTGTGCACTTTGATTGGGAATTTGAACAATTTGATATAAAAATTGCTTTTTTACATGGTGAACTTGATGAATAGATATTTTGGAATTAACCAAAAGGTTTTAAAGATAAACTAAAACCTGATCATGTGTGTTTCTTGAAAAGATCCTTATATGACCTAAAACGATTACCTAGACATTGGTACAAAAGATTTGATTCTTTTGTACTCACTATAGGGTTTCAAAGAAGTAAGTTTGATAATTGCTTGTATTTCCAAAATGATGATACCAACAATGACTATGTATTTTCTTTTTTGTATATAGACGATATGCTCTTAATTGGTTCATCACCCAAATGGATAGGTAAGATAAAGACAAAGTTGAATGGAAAATTTGACATGAAGGACCTAGCTAAAGCCAAGAGTCTCCTAGGTATGGAAACTGAAAGAGTTAGGTCAAATTCTAATTTATTTATTTATTTTATTTATTTATTTATTATTATTATTTTTTGCATCAGTCATCATCCCAAATCACAAACATGCGGTCAAAACTCACTCCCAAGAGCCTAATGTGTGTAGTGCATAAAACATATGGTATTACATATACCAAGTACTCCATACAAATTCTAATCAAATTAATGAAAAATTAATTTACCATATATGAACATTACTAGTACTTGATAACAAAATATGTCCAAAAAATTCTCCCTTTTTATATTTTTTATTATTAAGGAAATATGCAAAGGAAACTCCTACTATAGACTGAATGGATGTACATGCATGAATACACATGCATGAATATATAGATATCCTAAAATATGCATATGCTCGCACATAAGTACCTAATCAACATTGCAATTATCAACATTGCTTATACTTGTGAGTTCACTCTTCATAATCTAAATTTTCTTAGAAGAAATGTAATCTGAGTCAATTTAGTCATCAATTTAGGCAAGCGATTTACTTGTTCAGTCAAGAAACTAACACGATTAATTAGATCTTGATTGTTGTACCTAAACAAGGACTTACGACAAATTAGGTCTAATGTGACCTAAAATACCACAATTACAACATATGGGAATGAATTTAGGAACAATCCTAAATTTCAAATTTTGAACCTTACTTAGGTGGAGGAAACCTATGTTGAACTGATGTTTTGGTCCTTAGACACCGACATTCTTGGTTGTGGTCCTATTCAAGAGCTCAAGACTTATAGGTCTTATGTGTCCTATTTTACCATAATGGTGACATATGGGGATAAGCTTCGGATCAACTTTATGTTTCAAGTGTTGAACTTTTGTCTTGAGGCAAGTACAAACTTATTGTTAGAAGATGAAGTAGCATGAAAATTTGTTTCATTATTGTCTAAATCTCCTCTGTTCCCATTTATTTTGTTCACACTTATCATGTTACCAAGCCTCTTAAATACGTCAGACAAGGATTGAAGTTGGGCATTTGATTTTTCAAGATTATTTAAAAGAGTTTGAACCTTAATTTCTAAGGATTATTTCTCAACACTTAATTCATTCAATCCTTTGGTAGACTCCTTGAGTTTAGTTACAATGCTCTCTTTTTCTAATTCAAGTTTATTCAGTTTCTTAAAAACTATCTATTAACCTTATGTAACTTGAGACTCTCCTTATACAACTGGTCATAAGCTTCATAAATATCCATATCATCCTCAGGTCCTACATCAGAATTTGATTGACTCATCTAGACAATTTTTGGGTCAAGGATCGTGATTAAGCCATGATACCACTTCAAAGTTCTAATTAGTCAAATATATATTTAGACCCAATGTGCAAAAATAATGAGTTAATAACCCAAATGGTCACCGAACTTTGCATAAAGATTTCACGAGTCACTGAATTTTAAAAATCATTATCACTAAACTTTCCAAAAGGTTTTCATGAGATCACTGAACTTTGAAAAAATGTTTCCACGAGGTAATGAACTTTAAAAATCATCACTAAACTTTGCAAAAGTTTTCTAGGGGATCACTAATTCAGTGATCCTGTGGAATACTTTTTGCAATGTTCAGTGACCCAATGATTTTTTTTTTTTTGCAAAATTTAGTGATTTTTAAAGTTCAATAACCCCATGTAAACCTTTTGTAAAATTCAATGATGACTTGGGCTATTTTTAAAGTACAGTGACCCTGTGAAAACTTTTTGAATGTTCAATGACCATTTAGGTTATTAACCCGCAAAAATAATCAATGAAAAGCAACGAGTCACTTTTCAATTGTTTCTAATTAGATCACACAAGTTAATTTATCCTATGTTTGAATACTACAGTTTGTAAATTAAATAACAGCAATATGATCACGAAGAAAACCCTTTGCAAAGGATCAAAAACTTCGGGTACTTTGCTAGTCAATAATCCACTATGAATGAAGAGACTTATAGTATGATCTAGACTAGACTAACCCTTAGTCCCCTCTAACCTTCTTCCTGTAATCACCTTGACCCTCGTGGACTACATGCTCCTTGCACCAACGTCTAACCCTAGTATTGTTTATCTCCTATAGACCTTCAAGAACGAACCTCATTCTTTAGAGCCGATACTCCAAGCTTCTCTTCCCAACACTTTAGCAACTCTGAAAGCTATTTAGTGAAGGTAAGTTTGGTTTTTTATCAATGGTCTTGTGTGTATTGATCTGTGGTTTAATATGAGGGTTTATAGCTCGATCAACAAAACTAGTTTGGATGATTTTATGAATCAAATAAATAATATGGTGGTTGAATCTTGAAATCAATGAATGTGATTTCGAATGAATGATCTCTATGGAATAATTATGATTCAACATACTTTTGGACATTCATATGATAGTGTTTGGGCTGAAAAGGGATTCAAAATCAAGTGTTTGAATCTAAACAGGGTTGCTGGACATCGATCGCCATTCGAGCACTAAGGTAGCGCTAGGCAAGCAGCAGTTAAGTAGTCTTTAGTATATACATCATAACTTTCTCTCCCAATATCGGATTGACGTGATTCAAAGTGTGTTGGAAAGATAACTCAAAGGGATACAATTTTTCTAAAAGTAAAGTTCTCCAAATTCGAATTTTTTTATATGAATAGCAACTAAGAATTTGGAGCATAACTTATGCAACTTTTTAACACTCTTTAGATTTCTAATTGCATTCCATTGATCATATGTGATCTTCTTGAATATCTTTGACATTTTGGACTCCTTCAAGACCTATACTATCAATCCGAACTCTTTTGACTTTAATTACAACTCAATTTTTATTCAACTAACCTAGATTTTTGATACATACAAATTCATTTTCAATTAGGACTCTTAACATTTATGAATAGTCTCTTAAAGAAGCTATTAGGTATCAAAGTGAGACATTTAAAATATGAATATAAATAACACTTACATTTTTCATACTAACTCTCATTAATACTACATATGTATTTAATGTGAATAGAAATACTACTATTTTCTCACTCTAGTTAATTCTATCAAATGATTTTCCGTAGACAATCTTTGATACTCACTACTATGAAATTTACATGTGGAATTTGCATGGATGATTCAACATTGTCATTAAATCAGACAATGATTATTGGTCCAATGCTTTACCTAATTTGTAGTGGTCCAATTAGTGCTTTCTATAAAATAACACTTTTGTCAATGATAAAGTAGTACAACACAAAAAAATAAAAATAAAAAAAATCAAGACAGCTGTTTCAATGAGAGATAAAACAAAAATGAAAAATCAGTCAAAAGATACTGCATAATTATTAGGAATAGGAAGGAAAATGTGTGAGGGCAAAGTGGAAGAAACAAGAAAACCCAAACGAGTTTTGCTGTGTGACACCACAGTGTACATTCTCCTCACAAAAAGGGTGTCTCCAATTTTTTAATTACGCATGGGTCCTTCATATTGAGGGGCTGTACACCGAGATGTTAACTTCGGTGTACAAATAGCAAAACCCATATTATATATATATCTTTTGAAAAAAGGAGCACAGATTCACCTTCTCTCTTTGATAAAGTCGCTAACATAATTGACACAACCACTGAATCTTAGAAGAGAAGATTTGTCTAAGATTTCATCAGGAAATTTTTCAATAAAATCTAGACTTCTCTAAATTGAAATAATTGTACCAAATTGAATATTATGACCTAAAAATCTAATTTTTGTTTGACTTATGGATCACCCGCCCCACCTCTATATGGTCCTATATTTATCACGTATTTACTGGGAACCAGAAATATATATATATATATATATATATATATATATATATATATATATATATATATATAAAAACACATCAAAAAAAAAAAAAAAAAAAAAAAAACACAAAAAAAGAGGAGGAAGGGGATTTGAGAGGCAACCAATTTATTATATTTGACACACTTTTTGAGCATGCAGATATTTTGTAAAATAATACATTCAATGAATCATAGTCCTATATATCCCTTCACTTGCGGATTTGAAGCATTGGGAACTCAAAATCACAAATTTATATAATAAACTTTTTTTTTCCCCAAATTATGTCTATTTACTTCTTGTTCGCCTAGATTTTTTTGGTTGGTTACTTTTATCCTATTATAAGTGTTGTTCAGTTTTTTTATTCATGATTGGTTTTTACTACTTTTTATTTCAGTTTGAATAAATTATTTTTTTTATTTCAAGAATTTTTGTTAAATCCTTTTTGAATCGTTTATTTATAAATTAAATTCAAATATTTTTCTTAAATTTTCTTTTATTGGATTCAATATGCAAAATTTGTGAAAGATATCAACAAAAAAATTTCTATCTTCTACGGAATTCAATGACGAAATAAACAAATTGGAAATAATATTACACAAATCTTGGAATAAATTTTGATTATGGATTCATAAATGCTTGAGATCAAATTGGAAGACCATACATTTTGTATATGAATAATGAGGTTATTATGCAGCACTTTTGAGTAAGAATATATATTAAGGATTATTTAATATTCTAGGTTAACTGCCATTTTCTTTTAAAAAAATATTGACGTCAATTATGACCCCCACCAGATTAAACTCATGGCTTCCCTCTTGCATGGTCATACTGATCTCGTATAAGAATGTTACACTAACTTGTTGAGAATTGAGACTAAATCTTTAATTTGTCGGCAACAAAAAGGAAAAAAATTGAAAATATGAAGACAAGTAATGAAAAAATGTTACAATCATATAAAATTTCTTGTTCATCCAAACTCTTAGGTACTGTAGGAAGAATTTATTATCTAGAATCTAGCACAATCCAAAATATTTTTATTTTATGTACAAACACAAAGGGAGAAAGAAATTCTAGAATGTTAGGCTACAATTCTGCCATTAATTATTAATTTATATTTGAATTGAGTATTTATTTGTTCATTACAATTTTTTTCCTTAAAATTACTTATATTTTTAGTTAAACACCATCAAAGTCTCGGCAAGGACTTTATGCTTCCACCAAGACATAATGGGGAATGTTTGAATTCCCTAACCTCCTTATTGATCACAAAAGTGTGACAAGTGGGAGGGGACATTAGTGACTTACCTTCAGAAGATACGTCAAGAGAAGAAGAAAGAGCATTTGAAAGGCAATTAATATGGACATATTACTTTCATTATATATAACTATATATGAGTAATAATAGCCCCCGGGACATAGTCCAGTGATATAAAAGATATGAGTGAGGTTATCTCACGCTTTGTTGGCAGCCGTAGTGTGGGGGTTCGATTCCTGAGACATGAAATTGGACTCCTTGTAGGCGCAGTGTACAGACAGTTCTTGTTCCTTAACTTGGTGGGGGCACATCCCGCGATTTACCTCCCTCACAAAACTCTAGGGGCAAGCGGTGGGACCCTCAAGATTTGAGTTCAACCTTTATAAATGAGTAATAACGCATCAACATTTGTTGATTGTTCTCTTTCATTGAGTAATTCAACCTCGCAAATATGAAAATCCTTGCATCTCAAATTGGATAATACTTTGAAGTGTCTTTGAGATTCCGTGTGACAAAAATTCCTCATATGTTCCTAGTATTTATTACACCCTTGTTTACGAAATTATTTCTTTCGATTTAAAACTACCGCAAGTGTACGGTTCGTTAACAAGTAATAAATTTGATTAAATGAGTTCGAATATCGTCCCACAGAGATTGATTAGTTCAATTTTATCTATCGTCGCATTAACCGAAATTAAATTACTAAAGTGAATGTGAACCTAATGAAAACTCTAATTTTGGAAAGAAAACCATAATTATGCAATTTTTATGATTGAAACAAATTAAATATGCAAAACAATATTTTTAATACTCTAGAATGAAATCAAATGTTGAGAACGCACGTTTGTTGTAATCAATAGGAATTGAACACACTAGGATCACGATTTCCCATACAATTTTCACTTTAAAACCCTAGTTTCACAATATGACAACACACTTCAATTGTGACGAATCAATATTCCTAACTCTATCCAATACTTTCTCTCGAGATGTATCGAACCTATTTCTACATACCACCGGCCTATATTTCTATGACAAGTGCATATGTAAAAATGCATGCTGTTTTATGAACACTTAAAGATTCACGTAGGGTATAGCGGTATATTTCTATCCCCTATCGGACCTTACGATGATTTATATTATGTCGAATCTATTCCAATTCTCTCGAATGCAAGAATAAATCACCCGAACTCACACAATTACGACCCCTTAATTGCGAAAACAATAATTGCATATAAATCATTCAAAACAATAGAAATATGTCTCAATGTCAAATTGCAAAACTAGAATATTAAAGATCAAATTACATGGTACATCGATCTCCTAGCACATGAAAATCTAGCCTAACATGGTTAAAATAAAAGAATACATCAGATTTTGAATAAAAGAAATCACCGGGTTATGAAATCTTGAAACTCTTCGTGTAAATCTTCGTTCTTGCGTTCAAAATCCACTCCAAGAAGTGTTTTTCTTTCTCCAATCCGTTCTGCCTCTTTCTGGACGTCTTTTGGTATTTATATCGCTTGAAAATTAGGTTACCAAAAGAGTTTCAGTCGTAAAAGGAAACTGCAGAATCGGCCCCCAGAATATACCTATGCGACTGCATAGTACATTTCTATGCAGTCACATAGAGTAAAAAAAATTTGAGAAAAATTTCTCGGGAGGCCTCTATGCGACCGCATCGAAGTTTATACTATGCGACCGCATAGTTGTATCATTCTTTCCGCCGGACAGTTTTTAGTATTTTGATCATAACTTTCGCTTCTGATCTCCGATTGAAGTGATTCAAAGTGCATTGGGAAGAAAACTCAAAGATCTACAATTCTGATAGAAATAGACTTCCTCAAATTCTGATGTTTACTATGCCAAAAATGGATCTCGAGTAGAAATTAAAAATCACGAGCATAATTTTTTCGCCTGAAAGTTGATACTTGATAATACTTCGACCATATTTCACCTCTTGACTCCTTTACTCATTTGATTGATTTCTAACACTCTTGAATCTTCATTCCATTTCCTGTCTCATCTATGGATTATTTCCAACTTGGTCCTCGAACTTTCAGTTTGATTCATTTTGGTCCTTTTTGCTTGTTTCTTTTATTTCCACCATTTCACAATATCACCAAATTGGTACTTAGCTCATTCACTTCCTTGATTTTTCCTTCGGACCATCTTTTGGATAATTGCACTTTGGTCCCTGAGTTATCACTTTGTTTCATTTTAGTCATTTTTCGGCTTTTTTCTCCTGAATTCCACCATTTTCATAGAAACACCTACATTGCATGAATTCAACGAGATTAAGTCATAATTTAAACAATTTGCTCGTAATTAAGTCATGTTTGTGATCTAAATAAGTGTACAAAAACACACTTATCAAACCCCCCAAATTTGAACTAATGTTTGTCCTCAAACAAGATAGTGACTTAATTCTGAACAAACATGGCTTAATACCTTATCCTGGCTCAGGATTGAACTAAGTATTTGATTTTATGAAAATTTACCAGTGCAAAAATGACATCAACCTTTACCTGTTAAATGCATACTTGACGTGTGTGTGTGTGAATTCATTCCAACATATCAAATTCATGATGGGTTGAGTCCCGACCCCCAGTGGTCAAATGTATCCTTACTCGCTCGAGAGATACACAACCCCCCAAACTTATTATTTTTACTCATTTATCCCGGGGTTGTTTTTTAAAATTAGAAGTTTACTTATATGTAGTCCTCACCCTCTCGTAGTTTAGATTAATCTCACTATCACAAGTTTACATTTCAACAAGTGAAGGCTCTCCCAAGTTTGATTGCTTCGACACTCAAGATTAAAATAGGTTACTTGGCTCGCCTCAAAGGTATAGTTTCCTTAACCACATGTCTAAGGGCTTTTCTTCATGTTATTGTCTCTTTTTTGTTTTTCTCACTTTCCTTCTTTTTTTTTTTTTTATTATCATCATCTTCTCATTTGCTTTCTATATAACCCATGTAACGAGCTTTAGATCGATGACTCCCAAACCAGTTGGGTTTAAGGCACCATATTTTAAACCTTTGCAGGCTTATTCACTCGAGTCATAAAGGCTCGATCAGATGGCTTTTTATTAACCTCTTTCCCTCTTGCTTTCTATATGACTCATTTCGCGAGCTTTAGGCCGGTGACTCCCAGGCGAATTGACCTTAGGGCACCATATTTTGAAATATCTTTGCAGGCTTACTTGCTCAAGTCATAAAGGCATGAAAAGAAGTTTATTATTCTCACAAATTAATTTTATGTCCTTATTGTTCTAGACATTTAGTTTTCAAAACCAACCCCTAATTTAAGATTTTCACATAATCTTCACCTCACTGGTCTAGGTAATCCATACAATAAAATTTCATGCACGGAGCCCCCGCTTATCTCAATGCTCCCTATAATAGCTCGACCAATTCCAAAACTGTCTTAAGGTGATTTACGTGTTAATTCAATAGAGGATTGTCATTCTTTTCCTACTTTATACTCAAAATCCAGTCATTCACCTAACATGTGAAGCATGAACAGCGTGCATAGATAATGTCAAGTATTGCATCACAAGTATTGGTTAATCTATTCAGCACTATATTCAGAGTTTATGAATTATACCAATCCAATAATCACATCATAGCCGGCAAGGATATCAAGCCCACACAAGCACATAAAACAAGCAATATAGTAAAATAAAGAACCTAAGCAGATTTTTTTATTTTTTTCATAACACTCAACAAGTACACAAAATGCAACAATTTAGCAAATGTATTGATGGAATATGAATAATACGCGATAAATGGATGCCAAAATCTAAATGCCACATTTATATCAAATTATGCCACCCCCCAAACTTATACATAACCTTGCCTTCATTATTGAAATAAAGTAGAAGTTCAAATACATATAATTGAGGGATAAACTGAAAGCACAAGAAATGAGATAACTAGTACTCCCCTGATCAGTATGGAGGTGGTCGAAAATTGGGACCTGCAATGCCATATGTGGAGCCGACCTTCTCTTTTCCTGTTGAGGTCTTTTTGGCGACATCCTACAAAAGTGCAAAGTATGTGTATTATATCTTATGGTGATAATTGATAAACTTAGGTGTGCATGAAGGAATCCATGTGACGCACCATTCCCCCAAACTTATTTCAAGGTGCATGTGTACACTGTTGACGTGTAAGATGCATAAATTATGTCTCAATATAAAGTTCATATCACAAAAATGTGAATCATCGACAAAGTTTAGCTCTAATCATGTACTTTGTTCAATTTGACCCATGACTGACTAAAACAGGACTTCAACCTTATGACTCGTGCTCAATGTATTGGGACTCGTGTGGATTGTGCTTAGGCTATTTATTGACATGAATGGATGAACGATGACCTAAACTATAAAAAAATGTTGAAAAATTGAAAAATTCCTAGACTAATGCAAAATGAAATAAATAAAGGGTAGAGATGTTGGGTTGCCTCCCAATCGGTGCTATTTTATAGTCGATAGCTCGACTTTTGGCACAGGTATTTTATGGCACTTTAAATATGGCTTGGGAGGTCCTGCATAGTTTGCTCAATATGGTCTTGTTCCGCACTGCAGTTATACTCTGAATTTCATCTCTGTCTTTCTCCAAGTGGTTTGTCTTTCTCTCCTCATCCATATGAAATCCCACAATGAATGCCTTAATCTCCTTTGAATCGATAAGAACGGATGGAGAGTATATTATACAGGCCTCATATACTATACAGGCCTCATGAATGTTTGGTTGTTTCTTCAACTCAAAATTATAGGGGATTAGTATGTTGAGCACTTTAATCTGGAAACAGCTTTCAGTCTCGTTGGGGTATTTCATTGCCTTGAAAACATTAAAAGAGACTTGTTCCTCCCCTAGCCTCAGAGCTAATTGTCCTTGCTGCACATCTATGAGGACTCTTGCAGTAGCCAAAAGTGGTCGTCCCAATATGATAGGGACGCCCTTGTCTTCTTCCATATCCAAAATCAAGAAGTTTGCTGGGAATATGAGTTTATCCACTTTGACCAATACATCTTCAATAATCCCTCGTGGATGTGTAAGTGATCGATCAGCTAGCTGTAGAGTTACTGTGGTTTCCTTAGGCTCTCCCAATCCTAGTTTCCTGAAAACAGAGAGTGGCATCAAGTTAATACTCACACCGAGATCACACAATGCTTTATCAAAATAAAAATCACCAATTGTGCACGGGATAGTGAAACTCCCTGGATCTTTCAATTTTGGTGGGAGCTTTTTCTGGATTCTGGCACTGCATTCCTCCGTAAGCATTACTCTCTCATGGTCCTCCAGCTTGCGTTTGTTTGGTATAATATCTTTGAGAAACTTCGCGTAGCTAGGCATCTGGAATAGTGCATCGGCTAGTGGGATGTTGACATGGAGCTTTTTGAAGACTTCTAGAAATTTTTTGTACTGTTGCTCCAATTTTTGCTTCTTCAACAGCTGTGGAAAGGGAATCGGAGGCTCGTAGGGGTTGACTGTGACTTTGGCCTTATCTTGTGGTTTTTCTGAATTTTCCTTTTGAATTGATTCCTTTATAACAATCTCTTCTTCAGTAGGGGAAGATGTCTCTCCAATCACACCCGGTCTCTTGACATGGATTTTAGGCAATTGTACTCCACTTCGAGTTGTAATGGCCTTGATTTGCTCTTTGAGATTGATTTCTGTGTTACTCAGCAAGTTACCTGGCATTCTACCAGTCAATGCGATGGCCAACCGCCCCATCTGAGTTTTCAAATTTTCGATGGCTGCATTTTGATTTTGAAGTGTAGCTTTGGTTTTCTCCATGAATTTTCCTATCATATCTTCCAATTGAGGCCTCTTCTCTTGTTGTTGAAATTGTCCCTGTAGCCTATTTTGATTTTGGTTGCTCCAAGAGAAGTTGGGATGCTTCATCCAACTGGGATTGAAAGTTTCTCCATATTGATCGTATTGTTGGCGTTGTCCTCACTGTGCATAGTCTGCTTGCTTAATTCCTTGCATGAGTATTGGGCATTCCAATGTTTTATGCTCAGCTCCGCATTTGTCACAATTGCTCTTCTTAGCTTGTGCTGCTTGTGATATACTTTCCACCTTGTGATACAGAGAGTCGGTTTTTGCAGATATTGCTGAATAAGTATCCACCTCGTAGACACCCAGAGTTTTCCTTGGAATCGCCCTCTCAGAAGACCAGATGGCTGATGTGGTAGCCATTCTCTCAAATAATTCCAATGCCTTATCAACTGTTCATGTGGATATTGAGCCATCTGAAGCTAAATCCACCATGCTCTTATGGTATGGAAGTAACCCTGTGTAGAAAAATCGGATTTGGGTCTTTTTATCAAACGCATGTTGAGGGCACTTCCGGAGCATGTTTTTGAATCTGTTCCAAGCTTCATCAAATGATTCGATTTCTTCTTGACTGAATATTGATATGTCATGTCTCAGCTTCGCTATCTTGGCTAGGGAGAAAAACTTTGTGCAGAATTTATGTGCCAACTCATTCTATGTAGTGGTACTTGCAACCGGAAGTGAATCCAACCATTCAAGCGCTCTGTCTCGTAGCGTATGTGGAAACAACCTTAGCCTAATAGCGTTGTCCGAAATCCTTTGGTATCTGAAATGTTGACACATATCCAAAAATCAAGATATGTGTGTATGTGGATTCTCCTCGGCTTTGCCATAAAACTGGTGTCCATATTGAAATAACTGTATCACATTGGTCTTCAACTGGAAATTTGGCTACCCAAACGGTGGATACACTATGCTGGATTGACTTTGAATTACTTGAGGAGTCAAGAAATCTCCCAGAATCTCATTTCCTTCGTCTATTGCCTCTCTTTCATTAGCTTGAATAATGGGATTGTTTAGTTCGTTAGTCATTTGTACTTGTGCTTCTCGGTGATCTCTTTGTAGTCGATGAAAGGTGCGCTCGATTTCAGGATCAGTTGGAATCAATTCTCCTCCAGTCGATCGTGGCATGCAAATCTGAGAAACAAAACCAGCATGAGCTCTGAGATTCAAAATAAGGGATAATAACCTAAAATAAAAATAAAATAAAAACAAAATTATACTAATAAAATAAAAATTGAAGTTCGAATTAGTGCCTCGAGAAATAAAATTAAACTAAACTCAATTCCCGGCAGCGTCGCCAAAAACTTGTTCACGAAATTATTTTTTTCGATTTAAAATTATCGCAAGTGTACGGTTCGTTAACAAGTAATAAAGTGGATTAAATGAGTCCGAATATCGTCCCACAGAGATTGATTAGTTCAATTTTATCTATCGCCGCATTAACCGAAACTAAATTACTAAAGTGAATGTGAACTTAATGAAAACCCTAATTTTGGAAAGAAAACCCTAATTATGCAATTTTTACGATTGAATCAAATTAAATATGCAAAACAATATTTTTAATACTCTAGAATGAAATCAAATGTTGAGAACGCACGTTTGTCGTAATCAATAAGAATTGAACACACTAGGATCACGATTTCCCATACAATTTTCACTTTAAAACCCTAGTTTCACAATATGACAACACACTTCAATTGTGACGAATCAATGTTCCTAAATCTATCCAATACTTTCTCTCGAGATGTATCGAACCTATTTCTACATACCACCGGCCTATATTTCGATGACAAGTGCATATGTAAAAATGCATGCCTTTTTATGAACACTTAAAGATTCACGTAGGGTATAGCGGTATATTTCTATCCCCTATCGGACCCTACGATGATTTATATTATGTCGAATCTATTCCAATTCTCTCGAATGCAAGAATAAATTACCCAAACCCACACAATTACGGGACCTTAATTGCGGAAACAATAATTGTATATAAATAATTCAAAACAATAGAAATATGTCTTAATGTCAAATTGCAAAACTAGAATATTAAAGATCAAATTACATGGTACATCGATCTCCTAGCACATGAAAATCTAGCCTAACATGGTTAAAATAAAAGAATACATCAGATTTTGGATAAAAGATATCATCGGGTTATGAAATCTTGAGAAATCTTGAAGCTTTTCATGTAAATCTTCGTTCTTGCGCTCAAAATCCTCTCCAAGAAGTGTTTTTCTGCCTCCAATCCGTTCTGCCTCTTTCTGGACGTCTTTTCGTATTCATATCGCGTGAAAATTAGGTTACCAAAAGAGTTTCAATCGTATAAGGAAACTGCAGAATCGACCCCCAGAATATACCTATATGACCGCATAGAGTAAAAAAAATTTGAGAAAAATTTCTTGGGAGGCCTCTATGCGACCGCATAGAATATTATACTATGCGATCGCATAGTTATATCATTCTTTTCGCCGGATAGCTTTTAGTATTTTGGTCATAACTTTCTTTTCTGATCTCCGATTGAAGTGATTGAAAGTGAATTGGGAAGAAAACTCAAAGATCTACAATTTTGATAGAAATAGGCTTGCTCAATTTCGTATGTTTACTATGCCAAAAATGGATCTCAAGTAGAGACTAAAAATCACGAGTATAACTTTTTCGCCTGAAAGTTGATACTTGATAATACTTCGACCATATTTCACCTCTTGACTCCTTTCCTCATCCGATTGACTTCTAACACTCTTGAATCTTCATTCCATTTCCCATCTCATCTATGGATTATTTACAACTTGGTCCTCGGACTTTCAGTTTGATTCATTTTGGTCATTTTTGCTTGTTTCTTTTATTTCCATCATCTCATAATATCACCAAATTGGTACTTAGCTCATTCACTTCCTTGATTTTTCCTTCGGACCATCTTTTGGATAATTGCACTTTGGTCCCTGAGCTATCATTTTGCTCCATTTTAGTCCTTTTCCGGCTCTTTTCTCCTGAATTCCACCATTTCCATAGAAACGCCTACATTGCATGAATTCAGCGAGATTAAGTCATAATTTAAACATTTTGCTCGTAATTAAGTCATGTTTATGATCTAAATAAGTGTGCAAAAACACACTTATCAACCCTCATTTTCGAAGTAGTCAGCTACAGAGTTCCCATCCCAGTAGATATGTGTTATTCAGGCAGTAACTTTGTTCTGACATTTTCTAGGTTGGTAAATAATCACTAATAGATCTCAGCTTAGCCTCGAAGTTGAAGCGTGTTGACCTTAAAAAATGTTCAAACAGGTGTTAATCTTAGCTGATGTCCACGTAAGCATATTCAGGTAGACTTTAAATGGATACCCCATTGGAAACTCGTTTATCGGTTACGCACATAGATATAGGGATGAGATATTCATGATCGAGAACAATTTGAGAAATAAAAAAGATGGCTTGAATGAGCATTCATAGAGAGGAAACAATAATGTATATTTGCATGTACATCTTTTCATCCTTTACAATGTCACAAAAATTGCTATTTATAGTATCTCGGCCGAACTAGCCACCGTTGGATCAGATCCACGTAGCGCCATCTAATTGATCGAAGTGTCACAACACCATATCTCACATTGACAAATACATTTGATAGGGGGTCAGTCATCCTATATTCCTAGGTTGACATATCTGACATTTATTAATGCGAACGTCAATTAGTCATTACTAAAGATACAGTCATCGGACCTGCTCTAGAGAGCATCGACATGGAGGAGTTTGGCTTAAAGGAGAGTTTCGACAATGGAGTTTGGATAGAAGTAGTGCCTCGACCAGAAGGCAATTCTTGCCTTCTTCTTTATTACCTAGATTGACTACCACGTGGCCTCCATTGGAAGCTTCACATATGATTAGTAACAATAGTCCTTCAAGCATATGTATGATCATTTATATAATACAAAGAGTTTGTATTATATTGTAAAATTTTTGTAGAGGTATTTCTTTTTTAATCCCGTAATAGTTTTACTAATTGTATGTGAAGCTTAGAGGCGCCACGCTCACACACATGATAGTTATTACAGACAATAAAGAAAAAGGTAAGAATTACCTTCGGGCCGAGGCACTACTTCTATCCAAGCTCCACTACCGAAGTACTCCCATCCCTTAAGCTAAACTCCTTCATGTTCGAAGCTCTCCAAAGTAGATTTGGTGAGTGTATCTTTAGGAATGACTGATGTGAAGTTCGCATTAATAAATGTCAGATATGTTAGCCTAGGAATATAGGGCGGCTGTCCCTTTATGAAATGTATTTGTTAATGTAATTAATATGAGATATGGTGATGTGTCACTTCAGTCAATTAGATGCAACCACGTTGATCTGATCCAATGGTAGCCAATTCGACCAAGACAATATAAATAGCAGCTTTTGTGACATTGTAAAGGATGAAAAAATGTTCATGGAAACATACATTATTGTTTCCTCTCTATGAATGCTCGTTCAAGCCATCATTTTTATTTCTCAAATTGTTCTCGATCGAGAATATCTCCATCCCTATATTGTTGTGTGCAATCGATATTCGAGTTTTCGATTGGGTATCCGTATAAAGCCTAGCAAAATCTGCTTACGTGGACGTTAGCTAAGATCGACACCTGTTGGCACCTTTTTTGAGGTCAATAGTGCTCATGCCATAGATATTACAAAGTGCAATAAGACAACCTCCAGTAGTATCTTACACTATACCACCTTTAGCATCTCATGTGGATTGTCCATTGAAAATCAGTTTGTTTTTAATTTAACACAGTCTTCTTGTAATTAAATCTAACTAACTATAATAAGCTTTCTGGGCCGCTTATTATTGATGGCAATATTTCATATAACATCTCCAACCCCTTTTGATGTTGGACCTTAAATAAATGAATAGCATTTTAGACTCGCCAAATAATTATATTTTTGTTGGTGCTTGGCATCATCCCTTTCTGTTTATAGGAACCAACAATACAAGTGGTAGAATTGAGTTAATACCAAATTATTGCCACCTAAGATGCACTAACACGGACTGTAAGTGGAATATAACTTGAGGATTATAACATCCTTTGAAAGCCCGTTTTGACTCATCGGCTCCTTTAGTACCCGATATGTCTTCGGACGAGCTAGAAATACAGAGCTTTGATATGTTAGAAATAGATGTCGAAACTTTTGATGTACATTTACATTCTCCCAAAGCTGCCATGAGTTAATGGAGTAGAAATAATTTTGGAAAAGTAGGGGTATTGGAAGAATTAACTCTTTTCCCAATACTTCAACATCGGTTAGTCCTATTCGAGGATTTTTGCCTCCAGAGAATCCTTTATATGTAAATTTTGATTTACCTTTGACAAGTTGATGAGATGGAGCAATATTAGATATTTCATCATCGTTTGCATCTCCTTTAATGTTGAATCCTAACACAATCCTGCAGAATTACATTTTTCATCTTTCATATAAAATTTGGCATCAGCGAAATGAGATTCTTCTTTGAGAAACAGTTTGGACTCGGCTATCACAAATTTAACTTCTCCGTCTTGGCTATATTTGAAGCATTGGTGCCAAGTCGAAGGTACCATTTCATTTTTATGCATCCAAACACGTCCACGGAGTGACTTATAGGAAATCTAAGCATTAATGACATAAAAGAGAGCTGATGAAATTAATTATACTATTTGCAGCTTCAGGTAAATCATGCCAATGGCTCGCTGACCTTTCTAGTTGAATCCTTAAATCATGATTCTGCTCATGTACAAATCACCAACACTAATTCCGATCTTTTTCATTATCTTTACTGGCATAACGTTTACGGTGGACCCACAATCAATCATCATGCGATTTATTCTATATCCTCAAATATAACCACTAACATACAGTAGTCTATTATATAAAAAACCCAATTGTAAATTGTCGTCGTCAAATGTGATGGGGTTATACAGTGTTGTACAGTTGTGGATCCAATATGCTTTAAGAATTTGTCTTCATATTCTTCCTGATCGATCAATGTCATGATTAAAGCCATTCGATCATCAAAAGGAAGACTAAGAGACTCTACTAAACTCGTATTGGAATGAATATTTTATTGAGTTATGAAATAGTTTTCTTTTGCTTCAAACTCTCTTTTGGTAAATTCTTGGTTTCACTTTTCTCCACTATATTGAAAACGTTGGAGGTAAAATATTCATTATCAAAGAAACCCTTGAGAAAATAATCACCCAAAGTTCGTAGTCCAGATGGAGCGCGTTAACTTGTTTCTACTTTCATTGATTTAGTATATACTCTTAAATTTAGACCTTATTCTTTGGTTATTTCTTGGTCTCCTTTTTTGTCTCGATTTCTCATCATAAACACTAGAACCTGGGAATTGTGAAGCCGACATCTTTTTATAAGGGTCCATGTCTCCCAAATTTCGTCTATTGTTACTTTTTTATTGGTTGAACTTCCGTATCTAAAGCCTCCAATTTTGGTTCTACAAGAGGTATAGAATGTGATATTTTACCTATTTTATCCGACATTTGATGCTTATTCTTCTTGCTTATGAAGGTGGACCAGTCATTACCAAACATCCAAGTTATGTGTCATAATTTCGTAAAAGGTTGGATGATTGGGTGCATGTGGTCCATCCATCCCTACATAGACGTAATTGATGGTGATTTCTCCATCTATCTCAAACTCCGATGGGTTGGCTCCTTTTGGAAGTTGAGGTCCAAACCCTCAATCAATGATTTTTAGCATCTTTGCAATGAAAATTGGATCAAATGATCCAAATGAAACCATCAAGCTACTACTGAATTTTCTCCAATTTCAAGTTTGTTTTTGTTTTCTTTGTCTAATGAACATAAGATCGTTTAGGACGAAACATTTTTTCACTAGGTGACTAATGATCTTGTAAAATTTACAATAGTTAGGATTATCAATCTTACCAACTTCCTCAAGTCTCTGGTGCTAGAAGTTTGATTATCTTCTGTTTAAAGAGTTGATTCAGATTTCCAAAAACTTTAGAATTTGAGAATGGGTACTCCTTCTTTTCAAGTTCTTTCAGAGTCACATGACCTTTGTAACACCTTGAATTCTCGGAATCCGAAACGTAAAAAAAAATCATTTCTTTCTTTGGTTCGACCCCTTTGATGTTAGCTAAAGTATTTTACAAATCAGAAGGTTTTTATTTTTGAAACATATAAAAATATAATGGAAGATAGTTATTCATATAAACTTGGGCAAATATAGCAAAATTTGGTTTTGGAAAACATTTGGAGGCAATTCGACAATTATGGATTTAACAACAGCAGAAGAAAAATTTATTTGGCTTAGTAAATGTCTATTAAAAATTATGAAATTTTTACAAGGACTAAAGCATTCATATATGTAGCACATATAAAAATTTGGGGTCTTGACAATAAATTTTGAATGATGAAAATATTGCTCGAATATGCTGGACAGAAAACTCGGATTCGACCTGACGCAGTTTACTAAAATGGGCTTCACTTTTTTTTTTGGATAATATTTTTGAGAAATTCCAAAGGCCACTATTAGAAGACTCATAGACCTTTCAAACCACTGATTTCACTTAAAAATATGCACCGTAGCCCAAGTTATACCATTTTCAAATAGGAGGTCAGAATATGAAATTTTAACCCAGCATAAATTAAACTTCATACATATTCAATCCAACACTTCTAAATTCTAGTTAACATGCATTGTCTATGAAACTAGACAAAATAAACATTAAAATAATTTCTAAAAAGTGTCATTTAATTATCCATAAAATGTTTACATAAATAAAATTTTTTATTAGAAGTTGAATGCATTCAGATCGCTAAACACTTGCCACTATGCCAACCACTGCCATGCCTCGATCTTAACCTATAAAATTTTTTTGTAGGGATGAGTACTATAAATAATACACAGTAGGAAGCACTTAAGTAAGTGGTAAAAATATATATTTTCAGAAATGCAAACTTTATTCGATTGCGTCAGCGTCAATTGCAAGCGAATTGATGACTATCAGTCCCCTTACTCATAGGTTTTGATAACGCCATTTCATTTATCATAACCATCTCTTCATATCTCATGTAAACCACCAAATGGTGATTCCATCATGAGTAACACAATAACAAGTTTAACGCAAACGAAAACATATAAATTTTACATCACTTACAAAAGTGCTGAAACACCCCTACCTTAATGTTTGGAGTTTGAATACCCTTTTGTGTCCAAAGAAATAGAATGCAGCATACTTTTAGCGTCCTCTTCAAAGAATTCTCAGATTTAAAGGTTCTTTAATCTATGGAAAAGGGCAAATTAAATTGGAAAGAAAACGTGGTTAAGGGAGTTTAAATTTGAGTTTTTCAAAACAAACTAGTGACTTTTAAAAAAAATGAGGAGGACGGTTACTATTTTAGATTTTAAATCAAGTGGTGATTGGCAATGCATTTGAAAAAATGAAAGTGGCAATTGATAATGTAAGTAGGGGGGGTGTTGGTTATGATTTTGAATTGTTAGTCTTAACTGGATATGGATAGGGACGCGTGGATTAACTGAATATATATATATATATATATATATATTGTCATAGTTTCATTGAATTTAATTATATCCTCTTCTTCAAATTGGTTTTAGAGTTCTAGAAATAGATCTGAAAACATTTCAAATATTTTTCAAGATGAATAGCAAAATGACCCAAGAGGGTAAGAGTAGAAGAGAAAATAGAACAATTGTTTGATAATGAAGATAATTTTATTGGTCTATGAAGATTGAAATACAAATATTGAAATGAACTTTGAATTACAAGATTGAAAAAATAAAGATAGTAAAAGAATATAAAGATTTCTCGAAGTATTTTGAGAATGATTTATCTCCCGCTAAATTCAATCTCTTGAGAGCTATACTGAATTAACTGTGAGAATATCTTGAATACTTGATCTGCTTTTATAATTGAAATCTCGAACTTCAGACTTGAGATTTTCTTCAATTTGAAGAAGGAATCTTAATTAATTGCACATTTTGAAACTTTTGCACCGTCCATTTGCAAAAGTTAATCAAACAAAAAGAAAAGTCTTCAATCCGCTTTTCTTTTGTCTCCATTTTAAAAAGTTGGCAATGTCTTTAGTCTTCACTTTTGACTTGATTGATTATCAACTTTTGAATTTGTTTAGCTTTGATTTTGTTGTATACTAAATATCAAGCATATTATTGAGATTGAATCATTCTTCATCAGCATAATTAAGACTGAGTCCTTGAAAAGGTTCTTAATTTCTTTGATAAATATCATCAAAGCAATCTTGAGACATTGATATTTCATCATCAAAAATTTTCTTAATCAAAGGAACTTGAGCTTGAATCCATTTTTCTTCATCAGTAAAAATGACATAATGTTCATCATGAAATATTAATTGCAATCTTGAATTGTCAATATTTTTTCCAAGCTTTTTCTTTACAGCAAGAATAGAATTTGATCTGATTTTTGTAAGAATTTCTCTTACATGATTTTTTTTATAATAATTTCTTTTTCTTCAAGACCATAAACTTTTGAAGAGATATTTGATTCTAGCATTGGAATATTATTTGACAAAGTACTCCAGATAGTAACAATTTGTTTGGATGGAAAATACTCTTCAGTAAAAAAAGTATCATTATATTTGACTTCTTCGGCAATCCATTCAGAGGAAATGGTCGAGAATTCAATTTTGAGAGTTTTGACTTTGAACTCAAAGAGATGATTAATAACTCTTTTCAGAGAGCTATTAAAAAGAGAAACATCTGTTTTGAATCAATGTGTATTGAGGAAATAAATCTCCATTCAATCATTTGACAGATTTTTTCATTAATGACATTAATGATTTGAATATCTTTGAGGGTAAAATGGAGTTTTTGACAACTTTCACAGGTTGCAAAACCATTGAAATAAAAGTTATCGAATATTCTAAAAATAATTTGTTTGAATGTTTGAGCACAAGTAGGATATCTATTGATAACATTTTGATAAATATCATCAGGAAGTTGTAAGACTTTCTTCGTAAGATTTTTTCTATTCCTTTTTAATAGGAATATTTTCTGAAAAGAAAATTCTTTTGAAGGATTTTGAAGAATAAGTCTTTCACCTTTCTAAGAGTCTTTTTGAAATTGTTGGATAATTTTATTACTATGGTAAAAAATTTCAATAGTATTCTTGAGACATCTTATAATACCCTTATTACTTCTTTGATAGTAAGTTGTAAGAATTTTATCAAGATTATCATTTTGAAATTTGAAGAGTCCAGTATGAGTTTTAAACCCATAGAATTTTGATTCAGTTCCTAAATAGGAATCTGATTGAGAAAATTTACCTTTATTCAAAAAATTTGATTCTTTCATTAAGAAAGGCCTGAAACTTGAACAATTTTTGTCTTCAAATAATTTTGAAGAAGATCTTGAATCTGAATAATTTCTTGTATTTTTTTCTCTTTCCATAATATTTTTTTTTCAGGAGATACGTTGTACAAAATAATTTGATTTTCTTCTAATAAATAGTATTTTGAGATAAAGATGATACAAAATGTCTTATCTTAAAGACAAATTTTATTTTGAAATATGTGAAACTTTAGAAAATTGAAAGATTCTTTTGAAGACCAATTTTAAACAATAATTGAAGCATTTGGATAAAAAATTGATAAGCATGGAATATTTTTGACAGCTTTTTTGATTTTTTGGATAGCTAATGTGAACTCGTGAATTCATGGGTCCGGGCTTTTTTGTAGTCTTTTGAAAAGAGGAGCACAAATCAACCTTATCTCTTTGATAAAGTCGCCAACATAATTGACACAACCAAGGAATCTTTGAAGAGAAGATTTGTCTAAGATTTCATCAAGAAATTTTTCTAGACTTCTCTGAATTGGAATAATTGAACCATTTTGAATATTATGACCTAAAAGTCTTATCTTTGTTTGATACAAAACAATCTTTGGAGTGAAATCAAGACCTGAAAGATAAGATGTTGAAAATTCAGCTGATTGATAAGAAGTTTTAGGTTTATCTTTAGATCTAGAAGAATAAGATCTTTGAAACCTAGAGGAAGATCCTTTGAAAGTCATATTTGGAATTGTTTGAACAAGAGCAGGAATAGGATTTTGAATATTTTCAAAATTTCATTCTAGTCTACGCGTCTGAAGATTCCAAGGAATTCTCTTGGGAATCATGGTGTTTGAATGAAAATGATTACATTCAACCAAAAGACTTTTATCTTTAAGGGATGAACGTAAAGCACCAATATTGAGTTGAGTATTCATGAGCTTGTAATATATTCTGTATATTACAGCAAAAGCATTTGAACGTACTTCGAAATCAAGATTTTTGGTTTGAATATGGAGATTTAGAGCATTAAGAATAACTCCATCATTGAGATTAATTGAAAATTTTGGATAACAATTTGAATAAATTGGACCACTTTCTAGATTTGACTCTAGAACAGATAGTAATGAATTTTCAAATTTGAGGAGTCTCTTATCTCGAAGAGTTAAGAGAATAGGAATGTCTAACCAAAGTCTAAACAAATGTTTGACAGCAATTTGAACTAATCCAACATAAAGATATTTGAATTTCTTTCTGTGGGATTCAATTGATTCTTTTGAAAATAAATTGATATGTGCATTTTAATTTTTAATTGATAATGTTTGTTCAAAAGTTTTGATAACATAATTTTGAGTAAAATTAAACTTTCCAATTTCATAGATATAATTCTTTTCTACCTTTGGAATTGTCTAGTTATGCAATTTTTGTTTAATTTGAGCAATTTGAAGTTTATGACTGTTAAAATCATTTGATGCATATGATGCAGATGATTGATCAATTTCTTCTTCATCTTGAAAAACATTTGAAATATTTTCAGATCTATTTCTAGACCTCTGAAACCAATTTGAAAAAGAGGACATAATTAAATTCAATGAAATTAAAACAATTTACCGCAATAAAAACAGTTAAATAAGATAGACTGATTCTTACCAAGCCTACAAACGGGACCACCCTAACACGCCTTCCCCGACTAACAATGGGCTGACCAACGTCTATTTAGTAGACATCCCAGAATCAAATCAGGTTTTCCTATTTGAACAGTGCCTATAGTGACAAACTACTACAACCTCACCTCACTCCCTTATGGCTCTAATACCAAAATGATCCAGGAGGGGAAGAGTAGAAATGAAAATAGAACATTTTTTTGAAAATGAAGATAATTTTATTGATTTATGAAAATTAAAATACAAATATTGAAATGAAATTTGAATTACAAGATTGAAAGTGAAGATTGAAAAAATAAAGATGGTAAAAGAATACAAAGATTTCTCAAACTATCTTAAGAATGATTTATCTTTTGCTAAATTCACTCTCTTGAGAGCTACACTGAATTAACTCTGAGGAGATCTTGAATACTTGATCTGCTTTTATAATTGAAATCTTGAACTCCGGACTTAAAATTTCTTTGATTTTGAGAAGGAATTTTGAATAATTGTACCTTTTGAAACTTTTGCACCGTCCATTTTCAAAAGTTAATCAAACAACAAGAAAGGTCTTCAATCTGCTTTTCTTTTGTCTCCCATTTTGAAAAGTTGGCAACGTCTTTATTCATCACTTTTGACTTGATTGATTATCATCTTTTGAATTTGTTCAGCTTTGATTTTGTTGTAGACTAAATCTCAAGCATATTATCGAGATTGAATAATTCTTCATCAGCATAATTAGGATTGAGTCCTTGAAAAGGTTCTTCATTTCTTTGATAAATATCATCAACGCAATCTCGAGACATTGATATTTCATCATCAAAAATTTTCTTAATCAAAGAAACTTGAGTTTGAATCCATTTTACTTCATCAGTAAAAATGGCATAATGTTTATTATGAAACATTAATTGCAATCTTGAATTGTCAATATTTGTTCCAAACTTTTTCTTTGCAGCAAGAATAGAATTTGATCTGATTTTGTACGAATTTCTCATACATGATTTTTTTATAATAATTTCTTTTTCTTCAAGACCATAAACTTTTGAAGAGATATTTGAGTCTGACATTGGAAGATTATTTGACAAAGTACTCCAGATAGTAAAAATTTGTTTGGATGAAAAATACTCTTCAGTAAAAAGAGTAGTATTAAATTTGACTTATTCGGCATTCCATTCAGAAAGAATGGTTGAGAATTCAATTTTGATAGTTTTGACTTTGAACTCAAAGAGATAATTAATAACTCTTTTGAGAGAGCTATTAAAAAGAGAAACATCTGTTTTTGAATCAATATATATTGAGGAAATAAATCCCCATTCAATCATTTGATGGATTTCTTCATTAATGACATTAATGATTTGAATACCTTTGAGGGTAAAATGGAGTTTGTGATAACTTTCACTGGTTGCAAAACGTTAACGAATATTCTAAAAATAATTTGTTTGAATGTTTGAGCACAAGTAAAATCTCTACTGATAACATTTTGATAAATATCATTAGGAAGTTGTAAGACTTTCTTCATATGATTTCTTCTATTCCTCAAATTTGAAAATTCATTACTGAAGACCAATTTCATACAATAATTGAAGCAGGATAAAAAAAATTGATAAGCATGGAATATTTTTGATAGCTTTTTTTATTTTTTGGACCAATACTTGAAGAAATAACATTTGTTTGATAATCAAGTCTTTCATTTTGAGAAAACATTTCATAGATAGAATTCTTTTCTACTTTTGGAATTGTCCAGTTACGCAATCTTTGTTCAATTTAAGCAATTTGAAGTTCATGACTGTTGAAATCAGACTTTTCTATTAAGAAAATCAATGATTTTCTTGACAACGGTTTAATTCGTCCGAGCAAATCTCCAGGAGATAAATCATTCTCAAGATAGTTTGAGAAATCTTTGTATTCTTTTACTATCGCTATTTTTTCAATCTTCACTTTCAATCTTGCAATTCAAAGTTCATTTCAATATTTGTATTTCAATTTTCATATATCAATAAAATTATCTTCATTTTTAAACAATTGTTCTATTTTCACTTCTACTCTTTCCCTCTTGGGTCATTTTGGTGAGGTTGTAGTGGTTTATCACTATAGGCACTGTGCAAATAGGAGAACCTGATTTGATTCCGGGATATCTATTGAATAGACATTGGTCAGCCCGTTGTTAGCCAGGGAAGGCGTGTTAGGGTGATCCCGTTTGTAGGCTTGGTAAGATTCAATCTATCTTATTTAACTATTTTTATTGTGGTAAATTGTTATAATTTTATTGAATTTAATTATGTCCTATTTTTCAAATTGATTTCAGAGGTCTAGAAATAGATCTGAAAATATTTCAAATATTTTTCTAGATGAAGAAAAAATTGATCAATCATCTGCATCATATGCATCAAATGATTTCAACGGTCATGAACTTCAAATTACTCAAATTGAACAAAGATTGCATAACTGGACAATTCCAAAGGTAGAAAAGAATTCTATCTATGAAATTGGAAAGTTTGATTTTACTCAAAATTATGTTATCAAAACTTTTGAACAAACATTATCATTAAAAAATCAAAATGCACACATAAATTTATTTTCAAAAGAATCAATTGAATCCCACATAAAGAAATTCAAATATCTTCATGTTGGATTAGTTCAAATTACTGTCAAACCTTTGTTTAGACTTGGGTTAGACATTCCTATTCTCTTAACTCTTCGAGATAAGAGACTTCTCAAATTTGAAAATTCATTACTATTTATTCTAGAGTTAAATCTTGAAAGTGGTCCAATTTATTCAAATTGTTATCCAAATTTTTCAATTAATCTCAATGATGGAGCTATTCTTAATGCTCTAAATCTCCATATTCAAACCAAAAATCTTGATTTCGATGTACGTTCAAATGCTTTTGCTGTAATATACAGAATATAGTACAAGCTCATGAATACTCAACTCAATATTAGTGCTTTACGTTCATCTCCTAAAGATGAAAGTCTTTTGGTTGAATGTAATCCTTTTCATTCAAACACCATGATTTCCAAGAGAATTCCTTGGAATCTTCAAACTCGTGGACTAGAATGGAATTTTGAAAATGTTCAAAATCCTATTCCTACTCTTGTTCAAACAATTCCAAATCAAATTCTTCCTTTTCCAGATGGAAACGTCAAAATGACTTTCAAAGGATCTTCCTCTAGATTTCGAAGATTTTGTTCTTCTAGATCTGAAGATAGACTTAGAACTTCTTATCAATCAGCTAGATTTTCAACATCTTCTCTTTCAGGTGTTGATTTCACTCCAAATATTTCAAAACCTCAATATGTTGAAAAAGAAGCAGAAAAAGAAGAAGAATCAGATCAACCTAAATCTCCAACTTTTTCTGAAATGTTTTCTCAAAATGAAAGACTTGATCATCAAACAAATGTTATTTCTTCAAGTATTTATAGAAGAAATGAATTCAAACTTGATCAAACTCCTGATGTCAAAACTTTTCGAAAGATATTTTGTCAAAGTTTTTCAAAAAAAGAAAGAGAATCTTATTAGGAAGAATTTTATGAATTCCCAGAAGATTTAAATTTTTATGAATGGACTTATTTCAAAGTTTTCAATGAAAAATCTACTTTTTCAAAGGTTTCTTCAAAGTCAAAGAAGAAAAATTCTATTCAAACTTCAAATATTCCACAGAAGACTTGGAAAACTCCTTCTGGTAAGAATATTCAATATTCTCATCCTCCTTTGCTAGAGATTGTAATTCCACATGGAAGTACTAAAGTTCTTGCATCTCCTTTCAGAAAGATATCTAAAAAATGACCTGAGGAATCTCAAGTTGTTGTTAAGATATAAAAAACATTCAAGCTCAAAATAACTATACTAACATAGTTCTTCAATCTGTTTGTTCTCAGCTTAACAGAATTGAAATAAATTTTGAACCTGAGACATCATCTTTTCAAACTGTATTTAAACCAATAGAGCCTGTTTTGATTAACAGGCATGAGGCTAAACCTAAAACTGGTCTCAAAACTAAGATTAGTGTTCTCAAAAAACTTGCAACTCAGTTATCAAAAATATCATCATCCTCTACTTTAAATAATATCAATACTATTGATGATATTGAATCTCAATTTATTGACAATGAAGTTCTTCAAATCAATAAACTTCAAGGCAGAAAAGTTTAATTTTCAAAAGTTCCTCTTTATTATCCAAAAAATACTCCTTCAAATTTACTTTTCGAACAAAAGACCAAATTTCCTACAACATTCTTTGGTAAGGGTATAACTATCTGGAACATAGATGGTTTAACTGAATATCAAAATTTTGAAATTCTTGAAAGAATGAGTGCTTGTTATAATGCCTATATTCAAGAAGGAATTTCTTCAGTTGAAGCAACAAGCAATATTTTTCAAAGTTTAGCTGGTTAATTAAATAATTGGTGGTTCAATTATATTTCTAACCAAAAGAAAAATCAAATTGCTCAAACTCTCAAACCTGATGGTACAAGTGATAGTTTCAATACATTAATTTATAGTATTGTCGAACATTTTATTGGATCTCCAATAGATGTTTCGGAAGAAGTATCAAGTATTTTGTTAACTTTAAGTTTTTCAAGTTTACAAGATTTTCATTGGTATAAAGACATGTTTTTAACGCGTGTATTTTGCAAAACGAGTGTAATCAAGCTTATTGGAAAGAAAGATTTTTATCTGGACTTCCAAAACTATTTTCTGAAAGATTCAAAAATTCTATCAAAAAAGAATATTCAAGCAGTATTCCATATGATGATCTTTTTTATGGAGAATTGATATGTTTCATTAACAGAGAAGAATTAGCACTCTCTAATGAACTCAAGCTCAAATCCAAATTGCAAACAAGAAGATTGGATAGTCGTAAAGAACTTGAATCATTCTGTGAACAATATGGATTTGAAAAAATTATTCCTCCATAAAAAACAAAATAAAAATAAATTTCAAAAAGAAAAGTTTATTAAAAAAGAAAGTATTTTCCAAACTCTTCTTATTCAAAAAATTATTCCAAAAAGAAATTTCAAAAGAAAAGATTTTCAAGAAAAAACAATGTTACTTGTTGGAAATGTCAAAAATCTGGGCATTATTTTAATAAATGTCCTCTCAAAGGCAAGATTAATAATCTTCAAATTAATGAAGATATTAAGCTTCAACTTCTCAATCTTATTGATTTAAATTCCAGTTCTGATAATGAGTCTAACTCAGGGTTAGAATATGTTTATCAACATCAAGAAGATTCAGATACTGAATCTAGTTCAAATTCTCAATTCTCTTCAAGTTAAAGTAAAGAACTTTGTGGTTGTAAAACAATAAATATTCTTACTAAAGAAGAAGAACTTATTAAAGAGATTGTTAATCAAATTGATGATCCACAACTCAAAAATAAGTTCAATTCCCTTCTTCTTTCAAATTCAAAGCCTGAACCTTTTAATATGAAAAATGTTTTAAATCATTTTGAAACTTCAAAATCTTCTAGTTCTGATTTAAAATTAGAAGTCAATTCCATGAAATCTCAAATTTCTATTCTTGAACGTCAATTGAAAGATGTTAGAATGGATGTTTCTTTTCTCAAAACTCAAGACAATAAGCAAAAGTCAAAATCTCCTTCTTATTCATCATCTTCCAGCTCTTCTGGTGAAGAATCAAATCCTTTCATTCCTTCAAATATTCAATCTGAATAAGAAATGATTAATGTTATTAATCATGTGCAACTTCAAAAATGGTACTGCAATATGACTATTGTAGTCAACAAAGAATTTAAATTCACTTCTAGAATCCTTATTGATTCTGAAACTGATCAAAATTGTATCCGTGAAAGATTGATACCTACAAAATATTTTGAAAAAACTACTTAGCGTCTTTATGGTGCTAATGGTAAGAAACTCAATATTCAATATAAACTTTCAAAAACTCATGTTTGTAATTCAAATATTTGTTTCAAAAATATTTTCTATCTTGTAAAAGATTTAGATCGAGAAATAATTCTTGGTACTCCTTTTATTGTTCAAATTTATCAATTTCAAGCTATTTCAAAAGGTTTAACTACAAACATTTTTGATCAAGAAATTTGTTTCAAACTTACAAATCCTTCTTCTTATAAAGATGTTAATTCTTTAAAAGAAGCGTCAATTTCAAAATTAGTCAATAATATCAATTTCAAGAAAAATCATATTAGATTTCTCAAAGAACAAATTAAATCTCAAAGAATTGAAGAACAATTGCAAAATCCTTCAATTCAAGAAAAAATTTCAAATCTTTAGAAACAAATGGAAAGAGATTTGTTTTACTATTCCGAATATTTTTTGGGATCGTAAGAAACGTGTGGTATCTTTTCTATACAATTTTGATTTTCATGATTCAAATATTCCTATAAAATCTCATCATATTCAAACGAACAAAGAATTGTTAGATTTTTATATTAAGGAAATCTATGTTTTACTTGACAAAGGTTTAATTCGTCGGAGTAAATCTCCTTGGAGTTGCTCAGCTTTCTATGTCAATAATTCGGTTGAAATTGAACGAGGTGCTTCGCATTTTGTTATCAATTATAAGCCTCTCAATTCTGCTCTTCAATGGATTCTATATCCACTTCCTCAAGAGAAAGATCTTCTGAATAGATTATTCAGAGCTGTTATTTTCTCAAAATTTGATATGAAGTCAGGATTCTGGTATATTCAAGTTAAAGAAGAATATAAATACAAAACTACATTAAATGTTTCTTTCGGTCAATACGAATGGAATGTTATGCCTTTTGGTCTCAAAAATGCTCCTTCTAAATTTCAAAAAATCATGAATGATATTTTCAATCCATTTTCAAATTTTATCATTGTTTACATGGATGATGTTATCATATTTTCTAAAAGTATATAACAACATTTCAAGCATATCAATACATTTATGCATGTTATCAAGAAAAATAGTTTAGCAATTTCTGCTAAAAAGATTGTTTTGTGTCAAACAAAGGTAAGATTTTTAGGTCATAATAGTCAAAATGGTTCAATTATTCCAATTCAGAGAAGTCTAGAAAATTTCCCTAAAGAAATCTTAGACAAATCTTCTCTTCAAAGATTCATTGATTATGTCAATTATGTTGGCGACTTTATCAAAGAGATAAGGTGGATTTGTGCTCCACTTTTCAAAAGACTACAAAAGAACCCGGACCCACAGAGTCACGAGTTCACATTAGCTGTCCAAAAAATCAAAAAAACTGTCAAAAATATTTCATGCTTATCAATTTTTTATCCAAATGCTTCAATTATTGTTCAAAATTGGTCTTCAAAAGAATCTTTCAATTTTCTAAAGTTTCACATATTTCAAAATAAAATTTGTCTTTACGATAAGACATTTTGTATTATCTTTATCTCAAAATACTATTTATTAGAAGAAAATCAAACTATTTTGTATAACTTATCTTCTAAAAAGAATATTATGGAAAGAGAAAAGAATACAAGAAATTATTCAGATTCAGGATCTTCTTCAAAATTATTTGAAGACAAAAATTGTTCAAGTTTCAGGCCTTTCTCAATGAAAGAATCAAATTCTTTGAATAAAGGTAAATTTTCTCAATCAGATTCCTATTTAGGAACTGAATCAAAATTCTCTGAGTTTAAACTCATACTGGACTATTCAAATTTCTAAAGGATAATCTTGATAATATTCTTAATACTTACTATCAAATAAGTAATAAAGGTATTATAAGATGTCTCAAGAATACTACTGAAATTTTTGACAGTAGTAATAAAATTATCAAACAATTTCAAAAAGACTCTTAGAAAGGTGAAAGACTTATTCTTCAAAATCCTTCAAAAGAATTTTCTTTTCAGAAAATATTCCTATTAAAAAGAAATGGAAGAAATCTTATGAAGAAAGTCTTACAACTTCCTAATGATATTTATCAAAATGTTATCAATAGAGATCCTACTTGTGCTCAAACATTCAAACAAATTATTTTTAGAATATTTGATAACTTTTATTTCAATGGTTTTGCAACCTGTGAAAGTTATCACAAACTTCGTTTGACTCTCAAAGGTATTCAAATCATTAATGTCATTAATGAAGAAATCCGTCAAATGATTGAATGAGGATTTATTTCCTCAGTATATATTGATTCAAAAACAGATGTTTCTCTTTTTAATAGCTCTCTCAAAAGAGTTATTAATCATCTCTTTGAATTCAAAGTCAAAACTCTCAAAATTGAATTCTCAACCATTCTTCCTGAAGGGATTGTCGAAGAAGTCAAATTTAATGATAATTTTTTGACTGAAGAGTATTTTCCATCCAAACAAATTGTTGCTATTTGGAGTACTTTGTCAAATAATCTTCCAATGCCAAACTCAAATATCTCTTCAAAAGTTTATGATGTAGATTGAATCTACAAACACACGACAACAATAACCAAACGGATTGAATTCAGAAACAAACTTTTATTATTTCGTGAACAACCAAGAAAACCCTAGGAGGCATCTTGCAGCATCTAAAATATGAAAGAAAAGATAACCTACTGGGCCAGCAGTCCCAAAATGGGTTGGGCTACAAAATGGAAATAACAAATGCTGAAAATAAATAACACAAAAACTTAAAATTCTATTTTGACACACTAAACGACTTCAAATGCCCAAAAACCCTCGTACATCACAGCAAAGATGTGAGTTCAATCCGAAACACTCGCTACCTTTCCGAAATGGGGTTATGGGCCCAAAACGGACACCAAACGCAAAAGTTACATCAATTTCTTTGAAAGCCGACCATCCAACCGTTCCATGTATGCCAATGCCTGTTCCTCTACAAAAACCTCATCATTCTCCCCGAGATCAATGGGATCCGCCCTCGAATCAGAATCGGTAGCACTATCTCCCACGTTGTCTCCATGGTATGGCAAAAGATGCTTTACATTAAACACATCAGAAGTCCGTATATGGGAAGGAAGTTGAAGGCGATAGGCGTTGGGGTTGATCTTCTCCACAATTTCCACTGGACCAATGGTACGAGGTGATAACTTCGAATGCTCATGAGATGGCACTCGATCCTTAGTCAGTACCGTCCAAACATAATCCCCAACGTCAAACTCAACAGGACGTCGATGCCGATCAGCCGCCTCTTTATACTTACGGTTGGACTCTAGCAGATTAGCTCGTGTTTCCTCGTGAACTTGTTGCAAACTACGAACAAAGTCAATAGCTATCCCATGCAGCCAAGTCTTAGAGGGCGGAGTCAATAAATCAACAGGGCTGCGGGGCAGAATACTATACACAACCTGGAACGGACTGAAATCGGTGCTTCTATTTCTAGCATGATTATACGCAAACTCTGCCTGGCTAAACCGCTGACCCATTAGTGTAGATTATCCCCAACTAAGCACCGCAACAAGTCATCCAAAGAACGATTAACTACCTTTGTTTGCTCATCAGTTTGAGGGTGATAAGCACTACTAAAATTGAGCGACGTGTTAACTGACTTCCATAAACTCCGCCAAAAGTGACCGATGAACCTTGTGTCTCTGTCAGACACGATGGAAGTGGGCAACCGATGCAACCGATAAATCTCTCTGAAAAATAGCTGAGAAACCTTGACAGCATCAGCGGTGCGCTTGCAGGGAATGAAGTGCACCATTTTAGAAAAACGATCTACCACCACAAAGATGGAATCATTACCACGTTGTGTGCGTGGTAAACCCAGGACAAAATCCATGCTAATATCAGTCCACGGAGCTGAAGGCACTGGTAAGGGTCGATAAAGACCAGCGTTTGTGGCTTTTCCCTTTGCCACGTGGCACACCCTGCATCGTGAGACAAACTTCTCCACTTCACAACGCATAGTAGGCCAGAAAAATGAAGCGCTAATCAAAGCCAAAGTACGATCTCGCCCAACATGACCTTCACCATGAAACTCCTCAATCAATTTCAGACGAAGGCTGCAATCTGGTATACACAATTGAACACCTCTAAACACATACCCATCCTCTAACAGAAAAGAGGAATGGGGTCCCTGCAGTAAACTATGATAGATGGGGCCAAAATATGGGTCATCAGCATAAAGAGAGATAAAGGTCTCAAACCCGGTGACCGCTACCTGTAGCCGCGCTAATAACCCATGCCGCCGACTGAGCGTATCTGCCACACGATTAGAAGAACCAGCCTGATGTTTAATGACAAAGTTGAACTGCTGCAAAAAGGCAACCATGATGCATGACGGGCAGATACAGACTCCTGGCTTGACAAATGCTTGAGGGCTTTATGATCACTGTATAAGACAAATTCTCGCTGAAACAGATAATGTCGCCAATGGCGAATGGCCTGAACAACAGCATAAAGCTCTGCGTCGTAAGTGGTATACCTCCCACGAGCCCCTGCCAACTTCTGATTGAAATAAGCTACTAGTTTTCCTTCCTGATTGAGGACAGCTCCGATACCCAATTTAGAGGCATCACAATGTAATGCAAAAGGTTTTGTGAAATCAGGCAACACAAGTATCGGGGCTGAAGTCAGACGCTCCTTGATGATCAAAAATGCTTTCTCAGCCTCGGGTGTCCACTGAAACTTACTCTCCTTCATGCAATCTGTAATGGGAGACATGATGGTGCTGAAGTGCTAAATAAATCGTCGATAAAACGACGCTAAACTGTGGAAACTTCGCACATCAGAAATCGACTGTGGACGCGGCCACTGCCGAATCGCATCAACCTTAGCTGCATCCACCGTTACCCCACCGGCTGACACAACATACCCCAAAAACAAAACACTATCGGTATAGAGCACGCATTTCTTAGTGGCTGCAAAAAACTTCTCCTTGCGTAAAACAGTAAGGACTTCCCTTAGATGCACACCATGAGACTCCTCCGACCCACTGTACACCAATATGTCATCGAAGTATACAACAACGCACTTACCAATAAATGGTCGAAGTGCTTGGTTCATCACCCACATGAATGTGCTCGGTGCATTAGATAGTCCAAACGGCATAACTAGCCACTCAAATAATCCCTCCCGTGTCTTAAATGCTGTCTTCCACTCATCACCAGGACAGACTCTTATCTGATGATAACCACTTTTCAAGTCCAGTTTGGTAAACACAGTTGCGCCAGCCAACTGATCAAGCAAGTCATCTAGCCTCGGTATCGAAAAGCGATAACGAACTGTTATTTTGTTGATGGCCCTACTATCTATACACATCCGATAACTCCCATCTTTTTTTGGCACTAGGAGTGCGAGGACTGCACATGGGCTGAGGCTCTCTCTGATGTACCCCTTCTGCACCAATTCCTCTACTTGTCTCCTCAACTCCTCATGTTCCACTGGGCTCATTTGATAATGTGGGCGATTAGGCAATGACGAGCCTGGTACCAAATCAATGTCATGTTGTATATCCCGCAAAGGCGGAAGACCCTGTGGAAGGTCATCCGGAATCACATCATGAAACTCAGACACCAAGGCGGCAGCTTTGGGGTGAAAACCCGTCCCCTCGGCTGCCACAGGAATTTTCGACACTCTTGTCGCCTCAGTTCCCACTAACAACAATACAACACCTTCTGCCAGCATCTCATGCACAAACAAAGATCGGGAAAGTAGATTACTACTGTCCCCTGTCGAAGACAGACATTACGTATCTTTGGAGGGTAGTAGTGCAATCTTTTTACCCGAAAAGGTGAATGTATATGCATTTCGACGCCCTTCATGGCACACATCCCTATCAAACTGCCATGGACGACCCAACAACAAATGACATGCATCCATCGGCACCACATCACACCAAACACTATCACGATACACATTGCCAATAGAAAAAGATACCAACACATGGCTAGTAACATGAATTTCATTACCTCGTCTCAACCATGCTAGGCTATAGGGAGCAGGATGAGGTTCGGTGCTTAACTATAGCTTTTGCACGGTCGCTTCAGATATCACATTTTCGTAACTGCTCGAATCAATGATGAACCTACACACCTTTCCTCCAATGGTACACGTAGACAGAAAGATATTGTTTCGCTGCAGGTCCTTATACGACCCCTTAGGCATAAGGCACGCCCGTCGGACCACCAAAAGAGGCCCCGTGTCACCTGTATGCACAATTTCAGCCGCTTCTTCTTCATTCTCCACATGAACAAGATCGTTAACATCGGCTTGTGTTGTCCCTCCAATGAACAAACCTGGGCATGACTACCCATGAGATGGACAGTCCTTCCTCAAATGACCAAAACTACCACAACCAAAACACTGACTTCCACGCCCTCGTCCACCAGGAGAAACCCAGCCACCCGAAATAACGGTTGGAGGAACCACTAGCCGAGTGTTTCGATCAACGCCCCGACCCCCAGATGTAAAGGATTGGGACGGACCAGATGTGGGATTTGGGCGAATTGTCGACCCCCACCTCCAGATGGACCACTAGAAATGCCCACTACAGAACAACATTATTGTTGATTTTCAGCCTGAAGTGCTCGCTGGTGAGCCTCAGAAACAGATACCGACGAGAATATATTTAGGACGTCTTGCAAATTCAATCGTAGTCCACCAATATAGCGCGCTACCAACTGGTCTTCTGATTCTCCCACATCATTTCGCGCTATCAGTTGGTAAAACTCTGTGGAATAAGTATCTACAGATCGATTGCCTTTTCTCAAATTCTTTAAGCCCTGATACAAAGTCCTGGAATAATTAAAGGGAAGAAACGCTGCCTTCAACTGTTTCTTCATTTTTTTCCACGACTGGATTTTCGCCTTACCCTGATGGATCCGATTTTTCTTCAGTTGTTGCCACCACGCAGCAGCACGACCACGCAGACGGGTCGCCACCAAAGGTACCGTTTTATTGTCGGGCACTTCTTTGTAATCCAAGATCTCCTCTACTGTCGCCAGCCAATCGAGGAATTCATCTGCCTCAATTCCACCGTGAAATTCAGGTATATCAACCTTGAATTCGGATTCCCATCGCTGAAACGCATCCTGTCGTTGCACACGAGGCTGTTGAACACGATCACCACGTGCCTCTGACAATGTCTCCTCATCCGACCTCTCCCCTGATTCAGATCCACCTCCACCATCACTCACTGGGGCACGATGTGGAGGAGCAGGAGGTGTTCCGTTCTGCACAACCTCTGCCGCCTACGTCATGAATTGATCAAATCAGATTGTCAACGCCTCAACTTGATTATGCAGATCTGCAACTTCATCAATCTGGCCACCACGACCACCACGTCCTCTCCCACGCACCATGCTCTAATACCAAAATGATGTAGATTGAATTCAGAAACAAACTTTTATTATTTTGTGAACAACCAAGAAAGCCCTAGGAGACGTCTTGTAGCATCTTAAAGATGAAAGAAAAGATAACCTACTGGGCCAGCAGTCCCAAAATGGGCTGGGCTATAAAATGGAAATAAAAAATGCTGAAAATAAATAACACAAAAACTTAAAATGCTGTTTTGACACACTAAACGACTTCAAATGCCCAAAAACCCTCGTACATCATAGCAAAGCTGTGAGTTCAATCCGAAACGCTCGCTACCTTTCCGAAATGGGGTTGTGGGCCCAAAACGGACACCAAACGCAAAAGTTACATCAATTTCTTTGAAAGCCGACCATCCAACCATTTCTTGTATGCCAATGCCTATTCCTTCACATAAACCTCATCAGTTTATGGTCTTAAAGAAAAAGAAATTATTATCAGAAATCATGTAAGAGAAATGCTTACAAAAATCATATCAAATTTTGTTGTTGTTGCAAAGAAAAGGCTTGGAACAAATATTGACAATTCAAAATTGTAATTAATGTTTCATGATGAACATTATGTCATTTTTACTGATAAAGAAAAATGGATTCAAACTCAAGTTCCTTTGATTAAGGAAATTTTTTGATGATGAAATATCAATGTCTCAAGATTGCTTTAATGATATTTATCAAAGAAATGAAGAACCTTTCAAGGACTGAGTCTTAATTATGCTGATGAAGAATTATTCAATCTCGATAATATGCTTGAGATTTAGTCTACAACAAAATCAAAGCTGAACAAATTCAAAAGATGATAATCAATCAAGTCAAAAATGATGACTAAAGACGTTGCCAACTTTTCAAAATGGGAGACAAAAGAAAAGTGGATTGAAGACTTTTCTTTTTGTTTGATTAACTTTTGCAAATGGACAGTGCAAAAGTTTCAAAAGGTGCAATTATTCAAGATTCCTTTTCCAAATTGAAGAAAATTTCAAGTCCGGAGTTCAAGATTTCAATTATAAAAGCTGATTAAGTATGCAAGATCTCCTCAGAGTTAATTCAATGTAGCTCTCAAGAGAGTGAATTTAGCGAGAAATAAATCATTCTCAAGATAGTTTGAGAAATCTTTGTATTCTTTTTCTATCTTTATTTTTTCAATCTTCACTTTCAATCTTGTAATTCAAAGTTCATATCAATATTTGTATTATAATTTTCATATATCAATAAAATTATCTTCATTTTCAAACAATTGTTCTATTTTCACTTCTACTCTTCCCCTCCTGGGTCATTTTGGTGAGGTTGTAGTGGTTTACCACTATAGGCACTGTTCAAATAGGAGAATCTGATTTGATTTCGGGATGTCTACTGAATAGACGTTGGTAAGCTCGTTGTTAACCGCGGAAGGCGTGTTAGGGTGGTCCCGTTTGTAGGCTTGGTAAGAATCACTCTATCTTATTTAACTATTTTTATTGTGGTAAATTGTTTTAATTTCATTAAATTTAATTATGTCCTTTTTTTTCAAATTGGTTTCAGAGGTCTAGAAATAGATCTGAAAATATTTCAAATATTTTTCAAAATAAAGAAGAAATTGATTAATCATCTGCATCAAATAATTTCAACAGTCATGAACTTCAAATTGCTCAAATTGAACAAAGATTACATCAATTCCAAAAGTAGAAAAGAATTCTATCTATGAAATTGGAAAGTTTGATTTTACTCAAAATTATGTTATCAAAACTTTTGAACAAACATTATCAATTAAAAATCAAAATGCACACGTTAATTTATTTTCAAAAGAATCAATTGAATCTCACAGGAATAAATTCAAATGTCTTCATCTTCATGTTTGATTAGTTCAAATTGCTGTCAAACCTTTGTTTAGACTTGGATTTGACATTCCTATTTTCTTAACTCTTCGAGATAAGAGACTCCTCAAATTTTAAAATTCATTACTATCTGTTCTAGAGTCAAACCTAGAAAGTGGTCCAATTTATTCAAATTGTTATCCAAAATTTTCAATTGATCTCAATGATGGAGCTATTCTTAATGCTCTAAATCTCTATATTCAAACCAAAAAAATCTTGATTTCAATGTACGTTCAAATGCTTTTCCTGTAATATACAGAATATATTACAAGCTCATGAATACACAACTCAATATTGGTGCTTTATGTTCATCCCCTAAAGATGAAAGTCTTTTGGTTGAATGTAATCCTTTTCATTCAAACATCATGATTCCCAAGAGAATTCCTTGGAATCTTCAAACTCGTGGACTAGAATGGAGTTTTGAAAATGTTCAAAATCCTATTCTTGCTCATGTTCAAACAATTCCAAATCAAATTCTTACTTTTCAAGATGGAAACGTCAAAATGACTTTCAAAGGATCTTCTTCTAGATTTCAAAGATCTTATTCTTCTAAATCTGAAGATAAACTTAGAACGTCTTATCAATCAGCTAGATTTTCAACATCTTCTCTTTCAGGTGTTGATTTCACGCCAAATATTCCAAAACCTCAATATGTTGAAAAAGAAACAGAAAAAGAAGAAGAATCAGATCAACCTGAATCTCCAACATTTCTGAAATGTTTTCTCAAAATGAAGGACTTGATCATCAAATAAATGTTATTTCTTCAAGTATTGATAGAAGAAATGAATTCAAAACTAATCAAACTCCTGATGTCAAAACTTTTCGAAAGATATGTCGTCAAAGTTTTTCAAAAGAAGAAAGAGAATCTTATTGGGAAGAATTTTATGAATTCCCAGAAGATCTGTAATTCCACATGGAAGTACTGAAGTCCTTGAGACCAACAGCTCCCCAACAGCAAATGCCGTCTCATCTTCATCACCAACATCCTCCAACACCGGCATGTCATCATACTCTCCTTCGCTCTCACTTACCACCTCTCCATTGTCCCGCAACACCATGGTTCATTTGTTAGGACACTGAGATGCAATGTGTCCTGTCCCCAAACACCTGAAACACTCGATGTCTCAGCTTCGTGATGGTTGTAGCTCCGATTTTGGCACTGTCCTACCAACACTTTCTTCTTTTCCCTTCTTCCACTCATTTCTTCCTTTGGCTATTGCTTCACTCCCCTTATTATTACCATCCCACTTCAACTTCCAATTTAGGTTAGAAGACGAAGTATTCACCGACTGCCTCGCAGTCCCCTTCTTTTTCAGTTGTTTTTCCACCTTCATGGCTACATGCAACATGTCCTCCAACTCCACATAATGCTGCAATTCCACTACATTAGCAATTTCCTGATTTAGACCATTTAAGAATCGTACCATGGTAGGTTCCCGATCCTCCACCACATTTGTCCTGATCATGAGTATTTCCATGTCCTCTATACTCCTCGACCCTTGATAGAGGCTCTACAACTTCTGATGGATCTCCCTATAGTAGTGGTTAGGAACGAACCGCTTCCTCATCAACGCCTTCAAATTCTCTCAAGTACTAATTGGTCTTCCCCCACACCATCGCTGTGTAGTAACCACTTGATCCCACCAGGTTATTGCGTAATCAATAAACTCTAACACCACTAATTTAATCTTTTTCTCCTTTGAATAATTATAGCACTCAAAAATTAATTCCACCTTCCTTTCCCACTCCAAGTATGCCTCTGGGTCACTCTTCCCCTTAAATTGAGGAATGGAAATTTTGATATTGCCCATATTCCCATCCGCCTCATCTCCGTGATTATTCTTACCTCGTCATTCAGGCCTACCACCTCTATTCCTCATCCGTCCCATTCCCACTTCTCCATACCCCTCATCATCCCATTCACTGTCCAAACCAAATGCTTCCCGTTCCATCCTATGCTTCCATCTATCCGGCTTCCTGGCATTAGATTCCTTCGCCTACGGCTCCCTACTAAGATTAGTCACTGATGTATTGATCTTCATCATCCAAGCTTCCTGCTTAGCCCTCCAAGCATCCTGTTGATCTAGCCTATCTCTAACAACCCCAAAACCAAGTTCAAACCGTTGTATCAAATCCTCCGATGCATTGTTGTGATCGCCGTGTCGGCTTGAGTTGGAAACTTCTTGTTCAGACACTCTCAATTTCTGCCTCACCAAATTTCACTCGGAATCACACAATTGGCTTTTAGCCTCTAATGAGCTCACCACTCTACCTTTTACCACTCAATGCTTTCACCAAGAGCTTCGAAGAACAATAACGAACTCGCTGGATTAAAACTTGCGGATTCAACTTGAAACGTAAGTCAAGAGAATAATTTTCAAGGGATTTGGAAACAAATGGATTGAAATTTGAATGGACTCACTAAATTTCTGCCAAAATTGAAGAATTGAAGAAAAAAATTTAGGAATTTAAATGTGAACTTGTTGGTAGCAAATCAAGCAATTAATAATTTTTTTTACGTGAACCGTAACTTTTTTTTTAAATTTTTTTAAATATCCGGATGAACAGTAACATTTTTTTTAACACAAGAGATTATACTACCAACGAAAAATACGGATTGAAGGAATGAATTGAAGAATGACTCAAGAATAAGGGAGAAATTTGGAAATCAAGAAAACTAAACCCAAACAAGAAAATTAATGATACAATCTGATTAAATTGGGACCAAGCTCTGATACCAATTGATGTGAACCCCGTAGCAACTTAGACTACGAAACCCACAACTATATTGATGCGGAACCCAAGACGCCAATTGATAACCAGTTTGGATTTGAACCCAACAAGATGAAATAAAGAACCCAAAGATAACGGTGATGCAATGGAACTCTTGCTTACAAATTGAAGAACCCGCGATCCGGTGTTGAACACCACAAGGAATTATCCTTGATAAGTTTTAAATTATTGTTCAAAGAAGAACAAGTTGGAAGAAAGCAAAGCCTCTCTTGATTTCAATAATAATAATTGTCAAAAATCCTTTACAATGTAATGGAGAGAGTATTTATACTAAAGCTAAAAACCTAGCTAAAATCGTGCAAAATTGTCAAAATATGGAAAAAAGTCTAATTGATATCAAATTCTAACAAAATAAGGAAAGTACCATGCGGTCGTATGGAAGAAACTGTCACCCTTCGAGAAAACCCTGCATGGGTCTGTGCGGCTACACCACTTTAAAACCATGCGGCTGCATTGTTGTTACTTTGGCCTCCGTCTTTGTCTGCTTGTATTGAGTTGATCCACTTTGATTCGGCTTTCGACCTGAACACGAAACTTGTCCCATTTTGAGTCTCGAACATCGTTCCATCAATGGTTTCTTGAACGAGCAATTCCATCACTTGTTTCACTTGCTTTTGACTCGATCGCATCATCGATAATCAACGGGTCTCGATTCGAACTCGCCGTCTTCAAGCTTGATTCTTGGATCACATCAGATGGTTTAACCAAATATCAAATTTTTTAAATTCTTGAAAGAATGGGTGCTTGTTATAACGCCTATATTCAAGAAGGAATTTCTTTAGTTGAAGCAACAGGAATTATTGTTCAAAGTTTAGTTGGTTAATTAAATAATTGGTGGTTTAATTATATTTCTGACCAAGAGAAAAATCAAATTGCTCAAGCTCTCAAAGCTGATGGTACAAGTGGCAGTTCAATACATTAATTTGTAGTATTGTCAAACATTTTATTGGATCTCCAACAGATATTTTAGAAAAAGTTTCAAGTATTTTGTTAACTTTAAGTTGTTCAAATTTACAAGATTTTTGTTGGTATAAAGACATGTTTTTTACACGTGTATTTTTGCGAAAAGATTGTAATCAAGCTTATTGGAAAGAAAGACTTTTATCTAGACTTCCAAAACTTTTTTCTGAAATAGTAAAAAATTCTATCAAAAAAGAATATTCAAACAGTATTCCATATGATGATCTTTCTTATGGAGAATTGATATGTTTCATTAACAAAGAAGGATTAGCAACCTGTAATGAACTCAAGCTTAAATTCAAATTGCAAATAGAAAGTTGGATAGTCGTAAAGAACTTGGATCATTCTGTGAACAATATGGATTTGAGAAAATTATTCCTCCATAAAAAATAAAATCAAAAAATTTTTCAAAAAGAAAAGTTTATTCAAAAGAATAGTATTTTCCAAAATCTTCTTATTCAAAAAATTATTCCAAAAAGAAATTTCAAAAGAAAAGATTTTCAAGAAAAAAACAATGTTACTTGTTGGAAATGTCAAAAATCTGTGCATTATTCTAATAAATGTCCTCTCAAACGCAAGATTAATAATCTTCAAATTGATGAAGATATTGAGCTTCAACTTCTCAATCTTATTGATTCAAAATCCAGTTCTGATAATGAGTCTAACTCAAAGTTAGAACATGTTGATTAACATCAAGAAGATTCAGATGCTGAGTCTAGTTCAAATTCTCAATCCTCTTCAGGTCTAAGTAAAGAACTTTGTGGTTGTAAAACTATAAATGTTCTTACTAAAGTAGAAGAACTTATTAAAGAGATTGTTAATCAAATTGATGATTCACAACTCAAAAATAAGTTTAATTCCCTTCTTCCTTCAAATTCAAAGCCTGAACCTTTCAATATGAAAAATGTTTTAAATCATTTTGAAACTTCAAAATCTTCTAGTTTTGATTTAAAATCAGAAGTCAATTCCATGAAATCTCAAATTTCTATTCTTGAACGTCAAATGAAAGATGTTAGAATGGAAGTTTATCTTCTCAAAACTCAAGACAATAAGCCAAAGTCAAAATCTCCTTCTTATTCATCATCTTCCAGGTCTTCTGGTGAAGAATCAAATCCTCTCATTCCTTCAAATATTCAATTTGAAGAAGAAATGATTAATGTTATTAATCGTGTTCAACTTCAAAAATGGTACTGCAATATGACTATTGTAGTCAACAAAGAATTTAAATTCACTTCTAGATTCCTTATTGATTATGAGCTGATCAAAATTATATCCGTGAAGGATTGATACCTACAAAATATATTGAAAAAACTACTGAGCGTCTTTATGGTGCTAGTGATGAGAAACTCAATATTCAATATAAACTTTCAAAAACTCATGTTTGTGATTCAACTATTTGTTTCAAAAATATTTTTTATCTTGTAAAAGATTTAGATCAAGAAGTAATTCTTGACACTCCTTTTATAGTTCAAATTTATCAATTTCAAGCTACTTCTAAAGGTTTAACTACAAACATTTTTTTATCAACAAATTTGTTTCAATTTTACAAATCCTCCTTATAAAGATGTTAATTCTTTAAAAGAATCGTCAATTTCAAAATTAGTCAATAATATCAATTTCAAGAAAAATCGTATTAGATTTCTCAAAGAAGAAATTAAATTTCAAAGAATTGAAGAACAATTGCAAAATCCTTCAATTCAAAAAAATAAATAAATTCAAATCTTCAGAAACAAATGGAAAAAGAGATTTGTTCTACTATTCTAAATACTTTTTGGGATCGTAAGAAACATGTGGTATCTCTTCCATACAATTCTGATTTTCATGAATCAAATATTCCTACAAAATCTTGTCCTATTCAAATGAACAAAGAATTGTTAGACTTTTGTATTAAGAAAATCAATGATTTACTTGAAAAATGTTTTATTCGTCCGAGCAAATCTCCTTGGAGTTGCTCGGCTTTCTATGTCATAATTCGACTGAAATTGAACAAGGTGCTCCACATCTTGTTATCAATTATAAGCCTATCAATTCTGCTCTTCAATAGATTCGATATCCACTTCCTTAAAAGAAAGATCTTCTGAATAGATTATTCAAAGCTGTTATTTTCTCAAAATTCGATATGAAGTCAGGATTCTGGCAGATTCAAATTAAAGAAGAAGATAAAAATAAAACTGCATTCAATGTTCCTTTCGGTCAATACGAATGGAATGTTATGCCTTTTGATCTCAAAAATGCTCCTTTTAAATTTCAAAAAATCATGAATGATATTTTCAATCTATTTTCAAATTTTATCGTTGTTTACATTGATGACGTTCTCATATTTTTTGAAAGTATAGAGCAACATTTCAAGCATATCAATACATTCATGCATGTTATCAAGAAAAATGGTTTAGCAATTTTTGCTAAAAAGATTATTTTGTGTCAAACAAAGATAAGATTTGTAGGTCATAATATTCAAAATGGTTCAATTATTCCAATCAGAGAAGTTTAGAAAAATTTCCTGATGAAATCTTAGACAAATCTTCTCTTCAAAGATGCCTTGGGTGTGTCAATTATGTTGGCGACTTTATCAAAGTGATAAGATTGATTTGTGCTTCTCTTTTCAAAAGACTACAAAAGAACCCGGACCCATGGAGTCGTGAGTGCACATTAGCTGTCCAAAAAATCTAAAAAGCTATCAAAAATATTCCATGTTTATCTATTCTTGACCCTACTGCTTCAATTATTGTTGAAACTGATGCCTCTGATTTAGGCTTTGATGGAGTGTTAAAGCAAATTTCAAAAGTGTCAAGTCAAGAACAGTTGGTTAGGTTCGATAGTGGTGTATGGACTGGCCCTCAAAAGAATTATTCTACTATCAAAAAGGAAATTTTATCAATAATTTTATGTATTTCAAAATTTCAAGATGATTTAATTAACAAAGAATTTATACTCAAGATATTTTACAAAAAGATGTGAAAAATCTTGTCTCAAAGCAAATCTTTGCTTGTTTTAATTTCAAAATACTATATATACAGGGAAAATCAAACACTTAGCAGACTTTCTCACGAGAGAATTTATTCAATCTTGAGAAGAAAAGTGTGAGTGATGGAATTCTCAAAAGTGGAAGGAAAAAAGAAGAAGAAAATTAATATTCCTCTTTTTTCAATTGATGACTATATTTCGAATTCCCATGCATCTTCCTCTTCTCAAAATACTACGCTTGCTTTAAAATTAACTCCTCCTCCTTATGAAATCAATGAGTCGAAAGTTACCAACTTCAAAAAAGCTGTTCAAACAGGTACTGGAAAATTGCCCGATATCAACCCCTCAAATAATTTCAGATATTTTACCAAAAATATTGATTATCCAATTCTTGAAATGGAAAGTTCATGGCAAAAATATTTTTCTCTTGAACCTTGTCTTTCGGATATTTTTCCTCCTAACTTCCATTACCTACCAAACAACATAAAAAAGAATCGTGAGTTCTATGAGGCTATTCTCACAAAAACAAAATCAGCCATTATTACTCACACACCAAACGATTCCAAATATCCAGATTTTTCAAAAATTTCAATTTTTACGGTTTGGTCTTATGAAAACTGGGAACAAAAATCTTGGGAAGAAAAATGCATAAATTTACCTAATGGTAAATTTGAACGATTCAATTATCTTGATTATAAGAATGCATGGTTCAATGTTTTCTTTATTAGACCAGTTTCTCATTCCTGTTTTATTTTGTTCCATCAATCTTGTTGTCCCATTTTTCCAAACTCGTTTCAAACATGGTTCATATACTTTGGTATTGAGGAAAGTATTTTACCTAGTCTCACTTGTCAAGGATATGAATATTTCAAAAGTGAGGCAAAATCCTTTTTGCAGCCTCAAGAAAATACTTTGTTCCAATTTGCAAAAAATTTCAAAGGATCTTGGATTTTCTGCTCGGATTTCTTGCTTCTCCAAGCCGAACAAGAATATGCTGTCAAAAAGATCGTTCAAATATTCAAAATAAAGTGGTGGTTAAAATTTCATGAAACGAATTGTTGCCCCAAAGCAGTTTATTCATGGATTCAAGAACAAAGAAATTTGGGTTTACCAAAATTTTCAAGGAAAGAACAAGAAAAGCAAGTTGATTTTCTAACAAAAAAGTCTAGATTATTAGCTATGCTATCTCAATGTAAAACTCTAGAAGAATTATCGACAGTATCAGAGAAAATTGCCAATCTTGCTGAAGTTTTTTAAAAAAGAACTCAATCAAATGCTGACTCAAGCTATTCTCAAAGTACTGACAATAGTTATGATTGCTATATGATTGACATTGATGATCTCTTAGCTCGTGAAGAACAAAAATGACTACATGGACCCAATTATTTGGATGAATTACATTTTTTCAGGGCCCAAAAATCAAAAGACATTATGTTCAAAATGTGTTTACTACCTATTAAATCATTTCTTCCAACTTTACCATCTCTTAAGAAATAAAGCTAGGAAATTAATTTAGTGGATCAAGAATTTTCAAAAGAGGACTAAAGTTGATGCCAACTTTTTCAAGTGGGAGACAAAGAAAAGTGTTTTGAAGACTTTTCTTATGTTTGATTAACTTTTGCAAATGGATGGTGCAAAAGTTTCAAAAAGTGCAATTATTCAAGAATCCTTCTCCAAATTGAAGAAAATTTCAAGTCCGGAGCTCAAGATTTCAAGTATAAAAGTGTTCAAGATCTCCGCAACGTTAATTCAATGTAGCTCTCAAGAGAGTGAATTTAGCGGGAGATAAATTATTTTCAAGATAGTTTGAGAAATCTTTGTATTCTTTCACTATTTTTATTTTTTCAATCTTCACTTTCAATTTTGTAATTCAATGTTCATTTCAATATTTGTATTTCAATTTTCATATATCAATAAAATTATCTTCATTTTCAAACAATTGTTCTATTTTCACTTCTACTCTTCCCCTCCTGGGTCATTTTGGTATTAGCTAAATTTATACGTTTTTCTTCCCAAGGTTTTTGCTCCCAATCTTCATAAGACCAAACCTTAAGAATTGAAATTTTTGAAAAAACTGGATTTTTGGAATCTTTTGGTGTGTGAGTAATAATGGCTGATTTTGTTTTTGTGAGAATAGCCTCATAGAACTCACAATTGTTTTTGATGTTGTTTGGTAGGTAATGGAAGTTAAAAGGAAATATATCCGAAAGACAAGGTTCAAGAAAAGAATATTTTTGCCATGAACTTTCCATTTCAAGAATTAGATAATATTTTTGGTAAAATATCTAAAATTATTTGAGGGGTTGATATCTAGCAATTTTCCAGTACCTGTTTGAACAGTTTTTTTGAAGTCGGTAACTTTTGACTCATTGATTTCATAAGGATGAGGAGTTAATTTTGAAGCAAGGGTAGTATTTTGAGAAGAGGAAGAGGCAAGGGAATTTGAAATATAGTCATCAATTGAAAGAAGAGGAATATTAATTTTCTTTTTCTTTTTTCCTTCCCCTTTTGAGAATTTCATCACTCACACTTTTCTTCTTAAGATTGAATAAATTCTCTTGTGAGAAAGTCTGTCAAGTAGTTTGATTTTCCCTGTATATATAGTATTTTGAAATTAAAACAAGACAAAATAGCTTGCCATCTAGCAGAGATTTGCTTTGAGACAAGATTTTTCACATTTTTTTGTAAAACATCTTTTGATGCTTTGCAATCAGTTTTGAGTATAAATTCTATATTAATTAAATCATCTTGAAATTTTGAAATACATAAAACTATTGAAAAAAATTTCCTTTTTGATATTAGAATAATTCTTTTGAGGGCCAGTCCACACACCACTATGGAAACTAACCAACAATTCTTGACTTGACTCTTTTGGAATCTTCTTTAACACTCCACCAAAGCCTAAATCAGAGCCATCAGTTTCAATAATAATTGAAGCATTAGGGTCAAGAATAGATAAGCATAAAATATTTTTGACAGTTTTTTTGATTTTTTGGATAGCTAATGCGTACTCGTGACTCCATGGGTCCAGGTTCTTTTGTAGTCGTTTGAAAAGAGGAGCACAAATCAACCTTTATCTCTTTGATAAAGTCGCCAAGATAATTGACACAACCAAGGAATTTTTGAAGAGAAGATTTGTCTAAGATTTCAGCAGGAAATTTTTTAGCAAAATCTAGACTTCTCTGAATTCGAATAATTGAACCATTTTGAATATTATGTCCTAAAAATCTTCTCTTTTTTGACACAAAACAATCTTTTTAGCAGAAACTGCTAAACCATTTTTCTTGATAGCATGCATGAATGTATTGATATGCTTGAAATGTTATTCTATACTTTCAGAAAATATGAGAACATCATCAATGTAAACAATGATAAAATTTGAAAATGGATTGAAAATATCATTCATGATTTTTTTGAAATTCAGAAGGAGCATTTTTTTTAGACCAAAAGGCATAACATTCCATTCGTATTGACCGAAAGGAACATTGAATGCAGTTTTGTATTTATTTTCTTCTTTAATTTGAATCTGCCAGAATCCTGACTTCATATCAAATTTTGAGAAAATAACAGCTTTGAATAATCTATTCAGAAGATCTTTCTTTTGAGGAAGTGGATGTCGAATCCATTGAAGAGCAAAATTGAGAGGCTTATAATTGATAACAAGACACGGAGTACCTTGTTCAATTTCAGCCGAATTATTGACATAGAAAGCTGAGCAACTCCAAGGTGATTTGCTCGGACGAATTAAACCTTTGTAAAGTAAATCATTGATTTTCTTAATACAAAAGTCTAACAATTCTTTGTTCATTTGAATATGACAAGATTTTGTAGGAATATTTGATTCATGAAAATCAGAATTGTGCGGAAGAGATACCACATGTTTCTTAAGATTCCAAAAAAGCATTTGGAATAGTAGAACAAATCACTTTTTCCATTATTTCTGAAGATTTGAAAGTTTTTCTTGAATTGAAGGATTTTGCAATTGTTCTTCAATTCTTTGAAATTTAATTTCTTCTTTGAGAAATCTAATATGATTTTTCTTGAAATTGATATTATTGACTAATTTTGAAATTGACGCTTCTTTTAAAGAATTAACATCTTTATAAGAAAGAGGATTTGTAAATTTGAAACAAATTTCTTGATAAAAATTGTTTGTAGCTAAACCTTTTGAAGTAGCTTAAAAAGGATAAATTTGAATAATAAAAGGAGTACCAAGAATTACTTCTTGATCTAAATCTTTTACAAGATAAAAATTATTTTTGAAACAAATATTTGAATTACAAACATGAGTTTTTGAAAGTTTATATTGAATATTGAGTTTCTTACCACTAGCACCATAAAGACGCTCAGTAGTTTTTTCAAAATATTTTGTAGCTATCAATCTTTCACGGATACAATTTTTATCAGCTCCAGAATCAATAAGGACTCTAGAAGTGAATTTAAATTCTTTGTTGACTACAATAGTCAAATTGTAATACAATTTTTGAAGTTGAACACGATTAATAATATTAATTATTTCTTCTTCAAATTGAATATTTGAAGGAATGAGAGAATTTGATTCTTCACCAGAAGAGCTGGAAGATGATGAATAAGGAGATTTTGACTTTGGCTTATTGTCTTGAGTTTTGAGAAGAGAAACTTCCATTCTAACTCTTTTATTTGATGTTCAAGAATAGAAATTTGAGATTTCATGGAATTGACTTCTGATTTTAAATCAAAACTAGAAGATTTTAAAGTTTCAAAACGATTTAAAACGTTTTTCATATTGAAAGGTTTAGGTTTTGAATTTGAATTTGAAGGAAGATGGGAATAAACTTATTTTTGAGTTGTGGATCATCAATTTGATTAACAATCTCTTTAATAAGTTCTTCTTCTTTAGTAAGAACATTTATAGTTTTACAACCACAAAGTTATTTACTTTGACTTGAAGAGGATTGAGAATTTGATCTAGATTCAGCATCTGAATCTTCTTGATGTTGATAAACATATTCTAACTCTGAGTTAGACTGATTATCAAAGCTGAAATTTGAATCAATAAGATTGAGAAGTTGAAGCTTAATATCTTCATCAATTTGAAGATTATTAATCTTGCCTTTGAGAGGACATTTATTAGAATAATCCCCAGATTTTTGAAATTTCCAGCAAGCAACATTGCTTTTTTCTTGAAAATCTTTTCTTTTAAAATTTCTTTTTGGAATAATTTTTTGAATTAGAAGATTTTGGAAAATACTTTTCTTTTGAATAAACTTTTCTTTTTGAAATTTTTTTGATTTTGTTTTTGATGGAGGAATAATTTTTTCAAATCCATATTGTTCACAGAATGATCCAAGTTCTTTACGACTACCAATCTTTCTGTTTGCAATTTGGATTTAAGCTTGAGTTCATTACAGAGTGCTAATCCTTCTCTGTTAATGAAAGATATCAATTCCCCATAAGAAAAGTCATCATATGGAATACTGTTTGAATATTCTTTTTTGATAGAATTTTTGACTCTTTCAGAAAATAGTTTTGGAAGTCCAGATAAAAATCTTTCTTTCCAATAAGCTTGATTACAATCTTTTCGCAAAAATACACGTGTTAAAAATATGTCTTTATACCAACGAAAATCTCGTAAACTTGAACAATTTAAAGTTAACAAAATACTTGAAACTTTTTCTAAAACATCTGTTGGAGATTCAATAAAATGCTTGACAATACTATAAATTAATATATTGAAACTGTCACTTGTGCCATCAGGTTTGAGAGCTTGAGCAATTTGATTTTTCTCTTGGTCAGAAATATAATTGAACCACCAATTATTGAATTGACTAGCTAAACCTTGAACAATATTGCTTATTGCTTCAATTGAAGAAATTCTTTCTTGAATACAGGCGTTATAACAAGCACCCATTATTTCAAGAATTTCAAAAATTTGATATTCGGTTAAACTATCTATGTTCCAGATAGTTATACCCGTACCAAAGAACGTTGTAGGAATTTTGGTCTTTTGCTCGAAAAGTAAATCTGGAGGAGTATTTTTTGGATAATACGGAGGAACTTTTGAAAATTGAACTTTTCTGCCTTGAAGTTTATTGATTTGAGGAACTTTGTTATCAATAAATTGAGATTCAATGTCATCAATAGTATTGATATTATTTGAAGTAGAGGATGATGATATTTTTGATAACTGAATTGCAAGTTCTTTAAGAAAATTAATCTCAGTTTTGAGACCATTTTTAGGTTTAGCCTCATGCCTGTTAATCAAAACTGGCTCTATTGGCTTAATACTTTTTGAAGAGGATGATGTCTCAAGTTCAGAATTTATTTTAATTCTGTTAAGTTGAGAACAAACAGATTGAAGAACTATATTAGTATAGTTATTTTGAGCTTGAATGTTTTTGATATCTTTAACAACAACTTGATATTCCTAAGGTCGTTCTTCAGATATCTTTTTGAAAGGAGATGCAAGAACTACAGTACTTCCATGTGGAATTACAATTTCTAGCAAAGGAGGATAAAAAGATTGAATATTCTCACTAGAAGGAGTTTTCCAACTCTTTTGTGGAATATTTGAAGTTTGAATAGAATTTTTCTTCTTTGATTTTGAAGAAACCTTTGAAAAAGTAGATTTTTCATTGAAAACTTTGAAATAAGCTCATTCATAAAAACTTAAATCTTCTAGAAATTCATAAAAATTCTTCCAAATAAGATTCTCTTTCTTCTTTTGAAAAACTTTGACGAAATATCTTTCGAAAAGTTTTGACATCAGGAGTTTGATCATTTTTGAATTCATTTCTTCTATCAATGATTGAAGAAATAACATTTGTTTGATGATCAAGTCTTTCATTTTGAGAAAACATTTCAGAAAAAGTTGGAGATTCAAGTTGATCTGATTCTTCTTCTTTTTCTACTTCTTTTTCAACATATTGAGGTTTTGGAATATTTCGAGTGAAATCAACACCTGAATGAGAAGATGTTGAAAATCTAACCGATTGATAAGAAGTTCTAGATTTATCTTCAAATCTAGAAGGACAAAATCTTTGAAAGTCATTTTGACATTTCCATCTGGAAAAGTAAGAATTTGATTTGGAATTGTTTGAACAGGAGTAGGAATAGGATTTTGAACATTTTCAAAATTTTATTCTAGTCTATGAGCTTGAAGATTCCAAGGAATTCTCTTGGAAATCATGGTGTTTGAATGAAAAGGATTACATTCAACCAAAAGACTTTCATCTTTAGGGGCTGAACATAAAACACCAATATTGAGTTGAGTATTCATGAGCTTGTAATATATTCTGTTTATTACAGCAAAATCATTTGAACGTAAATCGAAATCAAGATTTTTGGTTTGAATATGGAGATTTAGAGCATTAAGAATAGCTCTATCATTGAGATTAATTGAAAATCTTGGATAACAATTTAAATAAATTGGACCACTTTCTAGATTTGACTCTAGAACAGATAGTAAGGAATTTTCAAATTTGAGGAGTCTCTTATCTTGAAGAGTTAAGAGAATAGGAATGTCTAACCCAAATTTAAACAAAGGTTTGACAGCAATTTGAACTAATCCAATATGAAGATATTTGAATTTCTTCCAGTGGGGTTCAATTGATTCTTTTGAAAATAAATTGAAGTGTGCATTTTGATTTTTAATTGATAATGGTTGTTCAAAAGTTTTGATAACATAATTTTAAGTAAAATAAAACTTTCCAATTTCATGGATAGAATTCTTTTCTACCTTTGGAATTGTCCAGTTATGCAATCTTTGTTTAATTTGAGCAATTTGAAGTTCATGACTGTTGAAATCATTTGATGCAAATGATTGATCAATTTCTTCTTCATCTTGAAAAATATTTGAAATATTTTCAGATCTATTTCTAGACATCTGAAAACCAATTTGAAAAAGAGGACATAATTAAATTCAATTAAATTATAACAATTTACCACAATAAAAACAGTTAAATAAGATAAATTGATTCTTACCAAGCCTACAAACGGGACCACCCTAACACGCCTTCCCCAGCTAACAACGGCCTGACCAACGTCTATTCAGTATACATCCTGGAATCAAATCAGGTTCTCCTGTTTGAACAGTGGCTATAGTGATAAACCACTACAACCTCACCTCACTCTCTTATGGCTCTAATACCAAAATGACCCAAGAGGGGAAGAGTAGAAGTGAAAATAGAACAATTGTTTGAAAATGAAGATAATTTGATTGATATATGAAAATTTAAATACAAATATTGAAGTGAACTTTGAATTACAAGATTGAAAAAATAAATATAGTAAAAAAATACAAAGATTTCTTAAACTATCTTGAGAATGATTTATCTCCCGCTAAATTCATTCTCTTGAGAGCTACACTGAATTAACTCTGAGGAGATCTTGAACACTTGATCTGTTTTTATACTTGAAATCTTGAGCTCCGAACTTGAAATTTTCTTCAATTTGGAGAAGGATTCTTGAATAATTGCACTTTTTGAAGCTTTTGCACCGTCCATTTGCAAAAGTTAATCAAACATAAGAAAAGTCTTCAAAACACTTTTCTTTATCTCCCACTCGGAAAAGTTGGCATCAACTTTAGTCCTCTTTTGAAATTTCTTGATCCACCAAAATAAATTCCTAGCTTTATTTCTTAAAAGATGGCAAAACTGGAAGAAATAATTTATTAGGTGGTAAACACATTTTGAATATAATGTCTTTTGATTTTTGGGCCCTGTAAGAATGTAATTCATCCAAATAATTAGGTCCATGTAATCATTTTTGTTCTTCACAAGCTAAGAGATCATCAATGTCAATATCATAGCAATCATCACCATTGTCTGTACTTTGAGAATAGTTTGAGTCAGCATCTGATTGAGTTCTTTTTGAAGAAACATCAGCAAGATTGGCAATTTTCTATGGTACTGTCAATAATTCTTCTGGAGTTTTACATTGAGATAGCATAACTAATAATCTAGATTTTTCTGTTAGAAAATCAGCTTGCTTTTCTTGTTTTTTCTTTGAAAATTTTGGTAAACCCAAATTTCTTTGTTCTTGAATCCATGAATAAACTGCTTTGGGGGCAACAATTTGTTTCATGGAATTTTGACCGCCACTTTATTTTGAATATTCGAACAATCTTTTTGACAGCATATTCTTGTTCAACTTGGAGAAGCGAGAAATTCCCGTAGAAAATCCAAGATACTTTGAAATTTTTTGCAAATTGGAACAAAGTATTTTCTTAAGGCTGCAAAAAGGATTTTGCCTCACTTTTGAAATATTCATATCCTTGGCGAGTGAGACTAGGTAAAATACTTTCCTCAATACCAAAGTATATGAACCATGTTTGAAACCATTTTGGAAAAAAGGGACTACAAGATTGATGGAACAAAATAAACCAAGAATGAGATGCATTCTTATAATCAAGATAGTTGAATTGTTCAAATTACCATTAGGTAAATTTATACATTTTTCTTCCCAAGGTTTTTGTCCCCAATTATATGTATGTGGGAGGTTATGGCTTTTGAATTACAAAAAAAAATGGAAACGAAATTGGTGGGTTTGGTGATGAACGTAGCCCAAATTTTTTTTCTTTCTTCCCTTTTTTTTTTTTAATGGCTAACCAAAAATGGGGTTTAAATAATAAGGTAAGTTGGGATGGTTAATGCACTATACAATAGGTTATCTAATCTAACTTTTAAAGATTTAATAGATATACAATTAATATAAATGTGTGTCGTCAAAACAATGTAACAAATAAAATTTGTTATCTAAAGAGATTTCGACACCTTACATAATTTTTAAAACAAGTGCGCGAAACTTTATTATCATGCCCAAAACTTTAATTTGAACTCTTAAGGAAGTGTCGTAGCGACATAATAATATAGCCCAAATTATATTTGAGTTCTTTAATTTTATTTTGGAATGAAACAAAACAAATTTTTTCTCAAACGCTACAACCTCTACTTTGGACTTGTCCTTTTTTATGTCTGAACTTTGGCTTTAGTTTTAGGTTTGAGCTAGACCTTTGGAAAGCTATTTTTGTAAGAATAGTAGAGATTGTCATAGTTTCTTTGGACTTATCTATTTTGACATCCTTTTCTTTCCTAGGATTTTTCTTGTCATGTAGATCACTTGGTAAGTAATTCTCATGCCTTGAAATTTGGAGCTCTAGGCCATGAACATGTGCCTTGTATACACATGTCGATGGAAGATACTTCACTTATTCATTCTTTGTAGTTAAGCAAGAGGTTCTCCAGTGTTCTATGCACTCTACAATGGGCTCTTCCTTGCTCTGCTTCGTTCGAATGAGTTTCAGGAGTCTAACAATTCATCCGATACTATAAAAACATGTTAGAAATTCTGACTCAAGTTGATCTCAACTATCAATTGACATGGCCATTCAAATGTAGACCTTAGAAGGAACGTACGAACTGCTTCATCGTGGTATAAGTGTCTGCATTGTTATACATCTTAATGAAATGAGCAACATGTTGCTTCGAGTTCTCATTCCCATAAAAAAATTAGAAGTTCGGAGGTTGGTAACCAAGTGGCATTTTTATTTTGTTGATTAGGCAACTATAGGGCTTAGCATAAACCAATGGAATGAACCACCATATGGGGCATGAATGGTGTCTGTTATCATAAGTTGAAGCTGTTGGATGGATGGAGAGCTAATAAAAAGTTGAGTAGTGTCATGCAATACGTTTCGAATAACTATTCGATCATGCATATCTTGTTTCTTTTGGCTCTCTTGGACTTCTAGATCTTTAGCTTTAGAAGATCCTACATTTTCTTGATTTTCTTTAACAAATGAATTTTGCAATTCTAGCCTATGCATGAGTGCAGCAACCTGTGCATCATTGTCTTTTTGTAACTTTGTTAAATTTTTGATGGCAAATGCAATTCGTTGGATTCAGTCATCTGAGCTCAATGTCACTTTCATGACCATCACTAGCTCAAGAGATTCTTTAGATGAAGTTATAGTCTTTCATCTTTGTAGAGAACTGGCATGTGAGGATCCAGATGAGTATCTACCATTGGAGGTGAAACCAAAACGAAAGCTTCTAGTCGAACTTTTGATCTTTTTTGCCAAATGAGAGTTTAGCCTTTTGAAATTTTTTTCTTTTTTTTTTTTTTTGCGTTTGTCAGAAAACTTCTTTAGCGATGGAACCAATTGAATTTTTTCAATTTTTATTTAGGCTTTGGTCAAGATAGAAGAGTTCAGTAGATGTCTCTTCTAGATGAGTCATAGTTCGCTAGCTATTATTGATGTAGTAGTTGATATTTGAAGATTTCTGAGATCAAAAGATGAAAGAAGGTCCCGCTAGGGGTGTCAAGAAATTTGTACGAAAAATTTAATGTATTAAAATATATAAATCATTACAAATTATATTTTTGAGAAATACAAGTGGATATTAATCTTCTTGTAACTGAAAGCCCAAGAACGACTAACCAAGAGGGTAGTGAATTGGTTATTTAAATCTTTTTCGAAAATAAATGCTTATATAATCAATTTGCAAATAAGATAAAGAGTAAGCAAAATAACAAGAGATAGGGAAAGAATATGCAAACGATATAGAATGGAGGTTCGATCCAATCATGATCTATGTCCCCCGTTACCAAGCTATCCGTCACGACTAAGGCCTTTTTCACTAAATGTGATTGACTTATAGTGCAATCCAACCTTCTAGAAACCTTTCGATGACTTACAACCAAGGAGTACCGATCCTTTTACAATGTTGAGCTTTTCAGGACCTCAACACGAACCTCAATCGAAAATAAGAGAATGAGATATTATAAGTGAAAACTTGTCTCTTAATAGATGGAATTATCACAATTGAGTATTGAGAGAGAAGTAGGCTTAACACGTCAATAGATTGCAACGAGTATAATTCAAGTGTTACTCTGAAAAACTTGAGATAAAAAAGTTTATAATAATTTGGATCACTCAAGAATTTTTCAAGATATAAATAATTTGATCTTCTAAAGAATTAAAACAAAAATAGTTGAAATCAATAAAAGCTTCACTTAATTCTCGAGGAACAGTTATTGCAAATGAGAAAGTGATGGGATATTTATAGCAGTGAAACTGCCAAAAAATCTGTCATACCGGATGAGGTGTGCCGGACGTCCGCTATCATACCGGACAGTCCACTAGTCGTTACTTTTTCAGAAGTCAGAACGGTTGAAAAATTTTACCATTTTTCTACCGGATGTCCGCCAGACGCACCAGACGTCTACTACGACAGAAATCAATTTTCTCCGATCGTTTAATAAAAGAAATGCTTTGAGAAATATTATATTTCTATATGATTTTTCAAAATAATTGTCATTTCACGGAATAAGATTGAATCTGTTATCTTGGAAAAATATTTTGAAAGTGTTTTTGTGAAATAATAAATATTTGCGTATAAATTCGACACTTGAGTCTTTTTACAATATATTGTCAAACTATTGAAGCATATTACCTTTACATATGAGATTAAAAGTTCTAAGTCTATTATCTTTAATATGACTCTTTGTCTTGACATGCATACCATACTTAGACTTTTCCACCATGTTGATTTTCCTTTGATCGTCACTTTGCCTCTTCAAAGTTTGGTTTGCATGTTGTCTATCAACACTCAAATAAATTTGTTAGAAATAAATGTGATGTGTTTGTGATAATCAAAACAAGAAATCAACCATAGGTCAACAGTAACTACAAAATTGCAAAATCCTTTGATTTTTTATTTGCATGTTTGAAGATGATAAGATATAAAATGTTGTGATTTACATCCATTAATTCTTGAACTTTTATGATTAATTAACACTTAAATGTGCTAAGTACCCTTATATTGTGATTTATGTTGTATTTGGATGATCATGGCATAAAATAGAAGAAAAGAGCGAAAAAGGACTTAAATGGAAGAAATTGAAAGTTCAGGGACCAAGTTACAAGTAATCTCTAGATGAGACGAGCAATGGAATGAAGACTAATGATGTTGCAGGATCAATTGGACGCAATTAGAAGTTGAAGGGTTGAAATTACAAGAAAAACGATTTCAAAGAATCAAAAATGAAATTCGGGACTAAAATACAACTTTTAGAAGAAATTTTGCCTAGGAGACAACCCAGTTATAAAATCCGGATGACCGCTCAACACCAAAAATCAATTATTGAAGCCAAAAGCGATGCCTGAGCAACTGCCCAAGTTTTGCCTGAGCGACAGCCCAAGTCAATCGCTGCAAGAAAAATTTGGTTTCCTTTTTTGATTGAAATTCTTATGGAAACAAATCTTGTACATGATATATATACCCTAAATCTCGTCCAAAACCTAGAAAATGCCCCCAACCCTATTTTTCTCTTTTGTGCTCAAGATTATTGATGGATTGCTAAACTTCATCTCTTGGTCGAAGGATATTGAAACCTTGGAATCATTTTCAATTTTGAGATCTACCTAATTTTCATCGTTTAATTTATATTTTTCAGTATTGAATATTCTTTTGTGCTTGATTTCATGATTGTTATGTTTGATTACTAAAAGGATCCATTAGTTTATCATGCATTTCATAGCTAAGTTAGATATCAAATCCGTAATTGTTTGATTAATTTAACTTGTGAAGCAATTAGGATTAGTAATTTATTGCTTTGGGAAATTATTAAATCTTAGGAAGAATATTAATCTAGCTTAAATGCAAATGCTTGCCTTGTGTTATCTAGTTCATTGATTTCTCTAATTCGGAAAGCCTTTATTAAATTAAATTCTCGCGCTTGTCTAGGATTGTTTGGTAATGAAGATTAATTAGATCACTTGTTTCTAATTAATTAAAAGTAAGGAGAAATAGGAAATTCTTTTGAATGGGAAATTATTTTCCAATGATGAATACTAGAAGTATGAATTAATAATTACTTGTGGATCAATGACCAATTGTAAATCTCCAACGATGGATGTTGACTTAGACCAAGGTTCGTTCTATTGATTTCATTTAATTCGATAATTTGAGTTTACCTTAATTGCCATTTTTAATAATTGTTTGTTTCAAAATCAAACCCCCCCCCCACGCTTTTTAGTTAATTTAGCATAAAAGATAGACTAAATACTCTTCGTGGGATCGACTCTTACTTCCACTACTACATTTGTTTTGAGGAGTATAGGTTTTAATTTAGAGTGTCTGCGATAGCACGCACAAAATTTCGGCGCCGTTGTTAGGGAGTGAATTAGTTTATTTTTGTGCTTTTTCTTTGTTTATTTCATTCTTTTTCTTTGTTTATTTCATTCAAAAAGAAAAAGAAAAAAAGGTGCATTTTTTGTTTATTTCCTAATTTTTAGTTTCTTTGATTGTTTATGACCATAACTAGATCTTCTAATCAAGGTAATTTATAGTAAGATCCAGAAATTGAGAGAACTTTGCATAGGTTATGGAGTGACACTCGGCGGAATCTTGAAGAAAATGATCTCAACTTGAACATCCTATTTGCAAGTGAATTTGATTTAGAAGAAGAGGACGTCATGGATGGAAATAGGACCTTAAAGGAGCTTGCAACCCCAGATTTGATTCATCAACCTTTATGCATTACTTTTCCTACTTTAGATCCTGCCACTACTTTTGAACTTAAATATGGACTAATTCATCTCTTGCCCACTTTTCATGGCCTTGTAGATGAAGATCCCCACAAACATCTAAAGGAGTTTCATGTGGTCTGTACAAGCATGAAACCTATAGGAGTTACTGAAGAGCCTATTTCTAGAAAAAATACTTTCCAGCTTCAAAGACAGCAAATATTAGAAAAGAAATTTGTGGAGTGAGGCAGGACAACAAGGAATCTCTACATGAATATTGGGAGTGTTTCAAGAAATTGTGTACAAGTTGCCCCCATCATCAAATTAGTGAACAACTTTTCATCCAATATTTCTATAAAGGCCTTCTATCCACGGAACAAAGTATGGTTGATGCTGCAAGTGGAGGAGCGTTGGTGGATAAAACTCCAGAGGGCGTGAGAAACTTAATTGCAAACATGGTAGCCAATTCTCAACAGTTTGGCACTAGACTTGACACTCCTTCTAAAAGTGTCGATGAGGTAAATATCTCATCCCTTGAATAACAGATTTCGAGTCTAACTACTCTTGTTCGACAAATGGGTATAGGTATTATGCAAACAGCAAAGGCGTGTGGAATTTGTTCAGTAGCAGGACACCCCACTGATATGCGTCCGACTCTCCAAGAAGACCCCAATGAACAAGTTAATGCAGACAGTGGCTTTACAGGACAACCCCAAAAGAACTATGATCCATTTTCGAAGACATACAACCAAGGATAGAGGGACCACCCCAATCTTAGCTATGGAAATCCACAATCAAACCAGCCCATGACCCAAAATCGCCAAAGCTTTCAACAATTCAAGCAACCATACCCTCTTAGACAACAAAGGGCTAATCTTCTAGCTCTGGTATGTCTCTAGAGGATATTGTTAAGTCTCTGGCCACTAAAACTTTACAATTTCAACAGGAAACAAAACAATTCCAACAGGAGGCAAAGGCTAGTATTCAAAGCTTGGAGAATCAAATGGGTCAAATGGCAACAACAATCAATTGACTATAATCACAAAGCACAAGAAAAATACCTTCTTAAACAATAGTAAATCCAAGGAAAAATACAGGCGTAATTCTGTTGAGAAGTGGCAAAGAGGTTGAAACTCCAATGAAAGCAGTTCTTACGTCATCAGAGCAAGAAAATGAGAAAGAATTTACTACAGAGAAGAATGTCCCCAACGACGATGGTAAACCTAAGAGTAAATTACCCCCTCTCCCTGGTTATAACCGGTACCCCCTTTTCCTCAATCATTAGCAGAATTTAGGAAGGATGAACAAAGTAAAGATCTTTATGAAACCTTTCGTAGATGTGAGGTAAATATACCATTATTAGATGCTATTAAACAAATACCTCGGTATGCTAAGTTCTTAAAGGAGTTGTGTAAAATTAAGAGAAAACAAAAACTCAAGGGATATGAAAAAGTTAGAGTCAGGGAAAATGTTTCAATGGTTATTCAAAGGAAACTACTTGCAAAGTGCAAGGATCCAGGTATGTTCACTATCCCTTGTACAATAGGCGAAACTAGATTTGAGAAAGCTAAGCTAGACTTAGGAGCCTCTATAAATGTTATGCCATATGCGATTTATGCTTCGTTGAAACTAGGACCTTTGAATAAAGCTGGAATAGTAATTCAATTAGCTGATAGCTCTAATGCTTACCCTGAGGGTGTGATTGAGGATTTGCTTGTACAAGTTAACAAATTGGTTTTTCCTGCCGATTTTTATTTGCTTGACATGGAAAACGATGATCAAAATGCTCCCATCTTGTTGGGGAGACCATTTTTAAAGACATCCAAAACTAAAATAGATGTGCATAGTGGCACACTTACTATGGAAATTGCTGGTGAAATAATCAAATTTAACATTTATGATGCCATGAAATTTCCCAATCATGATAACCATATCTATGCTATTGATGTGATTGATTGCTTAGCTCAGGAAATTTTTTAATTTGATAGAAAAGATGAGTTGGAGGTGGCCATTGGTAAACATCTTGGGGGAAGATGAGGGGGAGTTATGCTTCTTTTAGTAAACTGCATCATATCGAATCCGAGATTTCTGTCCAGTACATTCGAGTAATATTTTCGTGTTTCAAACGTTATTGTCGAAACCCCAAATTTTTTTATGTGGTACATATATGAATGATTTAATCCCTGTAAAAATTTCATAAATTTTAATAGACATTTGCTAGGCCAAAGATATTTTTCTTCCGCTGTTGTTAAATCCGTAACTGTCGATTTGCCTTCAAATATTTTACAAAATCAAATTTTGCTACATTTGCCTAAGTTATATAGATAACTACCTTCCATTATATTTTTATATATTTTTTTAAAAAAAAATTGGATTTATAAAATATTTTGGCTAGCGTCAAAGGGGTCGAACCAAAGAAAGAAACGAATATTATTTGAACGCTTCGGTTTCCGAGAATTCGGGGCGTTACAACTTGGTATCAGAGCATGGTTTATTTTTCTGTAGACTTGCAATAGAAACCATATCTTAGGAGTGTTGTGTCACATATAAAGATGATCAAAATTCTTTTAATGAGGATCCTGAGCACTATGCTCGCCATAGCCGCGCCATGCCGATTTTGAGGTAAAGAATGTTTTATGATTATGCTTGTATCTATGTGATGATTATGGAATAGTTATTTCAGATACAACATTTGAAATGTATTTATGAATATTAATATATGTTTCAGCTGAATGCCTTTTGTGAATAATCATTATTTTGCAAAGTATTTTGAGAACGTGACCATATTAAATGTTTATTTAAGTCCTCAAGAATTAACTAAAACCTATTAGATACCCACTAATTGGACTTTGAATAACTGGTAGGAAGATCAGTTCATTGATGCCTCGTCGATGTGAGATCATGAGACAGTATGAAGAGTATCGGTGGAATCCAATGCAAAATATGCGTGAGCACATTTGGGAGATGCTTGTAAGGTGGAGAGAGGTGAGACAACTAGGCTATATGGTCACTGGACGTCAGGCCACCCGCCTTCTTATCAATACCTTGCGAGAAGAGTGGCTAGAGACTATCGAATCGATTTATGATTATTTATGGGGTATTGTTGTGCCTACTTTGCCTCGAGAGATTAACTATGAGGCCTTTTGCATGGAGCTGATTGATCAGTGGGAGTTGGCCCGACTACCGATCCCTGAGGATGATAGTGTACCTACTGAGATGTACATTCATGATGATGCACCTCCACCTATTTCAGACAACGAGGCACAACCTTCTAAAAAACCTAGGGTTCATGGAGGCTGGATTAGTGATGACGATGAATAAAGAATCAAAATCTTAGTAGATTTTATTTGATTTAATTGTTATTGATGTCTAGTAGGATTTCTTTTGTTTTCCCGTTGATTAGCGCCAGACGCTCTGTTATTGCTTTGTATTCCTCTTGAAGGATTTTATTTAGATGATAATAATTTTTTTTTTTTAGCTATAAATCTCTTTCCTATATTGTGCAAGTACTGTCGACTTCTCTGAATGAGATTACATTTATGATGGTATATAGGACTATGGCGCGAGCAAGGACAATTATTGAATTAAGGCGAGAGATTGATGAGTTGAAACGGGCCCTGGCTGCTCAGGCTGCACCTCCAGCTCCACCAATCCCACCTGTACCACCAGTGCCATTAGCATATCCACATATACCGTCTATTCTGATGGTAGAACAGTTTCGCATTTATCGACACTCTACCTTTGATGGAGGGAAAGACCCTCTGGCAGCTGAAGAGTGGTTGAGTGCTATTGAGAAAATCTTTTGCACATCTCTTGTCCAGAAAATCAAAAGGTATTATGTGCTGAGTTTATGCTAGTTGGAAGAGCAAGCCATTGGTGGGAGAACAACGCAATTTAACTTGGGATCAGTTCAAAATGGAGCTAACAGAGAAGTTTTTCCCACAAGCTCTACGAGACTATAAGGAGACAGAATTCTTAAGACTGGTACAGGGATATGGAAATTTTCGAGTATGAGAGCAAGTTCGAGGAATTGTCCCGATATGCCCCACATCTTGTAAGTACTGAGCTAATGAAGGCAAAATGTTACGAGAGGGGCTTGCACCCAGAGATCAGGCAGATTGTGAGTTCAAACGATCTCACCACTTTTCAGGCAGTTGTGAAGAAAGCTCAAATAGTAACCTATTCGGGTGTGAAGTTGATAAATCAGGGACAGCGTAATGACTTTGGAAAAAGGAAGTTGGAGGATAAGAATAAGAATTCTCGACAGTTTAAGAAGCAAACAATTGTGGGCCAATCAAGTAATCCTCCATCCCAATGTCCTAAATGTAACAAGTTTCACAGAGAGGAATGTCTGTATGGGAAGTATACTTGCTATAAGTGTGGCCAACCTAGCCATGTGGTTTCCTCATGTCCATCGATTAAGAAACATGAACAAGAGAAGAAAGGAAAAGCAAGGGTGTCTGCTCTGACTCACGATGAGGTTGCCCAAAATCCGGACGTAAACGCAGGTATTTTATCCATCTCTGGAACTCCAGTTTATGTCCTTATTGATTCCGGTGCAACACATTCGTTCATATTTAATGCATGTTTAGCTAAGATTAATGCTTCATGTAAGAAGAATTATAATGTACTAGAGGTTAGTATGCCATCAGGATGAACTATTGATACAGATAGGATAGCAACGGGAGTACAAATAAATTTTGATGGATTGATGTTAGAGGCCGACCTGTACGTTATAGAGATGAAAGACTTCGATATTATTTTAGGCATGGATTGGTTAGGTAAAAATCAAGCCACGATAATATGTTTTGAGAAAGAGGTGATTTTTCAAAGATCGAAAGAAGAGGAATTCAGATTTTATGGATCGAAGGTTAAGGCACTTCCTCGCGTCATCTCAGCTTTGAAGGCAAAAAGCATGTTGAAGAAGCCTGACTGCCAGGGGTATCTTGTCAGTCTTATTAGTACCTCATCTCAAGATAAGACATTGGATGATGTGCCAATAGTACGGGAGTATGCTGGTGTGTTTTCTGATGATCTACCGGGTATTCCACCTGATAGACAAGTGGAATTCACGATAGATTTAGTACCTGAAACTACTCCTGTGTCCAAAGCTCCATATCGAATGGTACCAAAGGAATTACAAGAGTTAAAGATGCAGTTAGAAGAACTTCTAGAAAAAGGGTTTATTAGACCGAGTGTATCTCCATGGGGGGCTCCGGTACTCTTTGTAAAGAAGAAAGATGGTACTATGAGGCTGTGCATCGACTACCGTGAATTGAACAAGTTGATGATCAAAAATAAGTATCCTCTTCCTAGGATTGAAGACCTATTTGATCAGTTGAAGGGCACATCCATATTCTCAAAAATTGATTTAAGGTCGGGCTACCATCAACTGAAGATTAAGTCGGTTCATATACCAAAAAGGGCATTTAGGACTCGATATGGGCATTATGAGTTTACGGTGATGTCTTTTGGCTTGACGAATGCCCCTACGATGTTTATGGACTTGATGAATAGAGTGTTCCATCAGTATTTGGACATGTTTGTCATCGTATTTATTGACGACATACTGATATATTCGAGAGATTCCCTGCAACACGAAGAACATTTGAGGATAGTTTTGGGAACCCTGCGTCAGGATTCAAGAAATGTGAATTTTGGCTTGACCGAGTGGGATTTCTAGGCCATACTGTTTTAGTACGAGGAATTGAAGTGGATCAATCCAAAGTTGAGGCCATAACAAATTGGCCGAAACCTACAAATGTTGGAGAAGTGCGGAGCTTTCTAGGATTAGCCGGCTATTATCGGTGATTTATAGAAGGATTCTCCAAGATTGTAGGTCCTATGACACAGTTGACTCGGAAGGGTACTAAGTTCGTATGATCGGAGAAATGCGAACAAAGTTTTCAAGAGTTAAAAGACAAGCTCGTATCTGCGCCAGTTTTGACTATTCCCGATGGTTCAGAAGGTTTTGTGAGTTACAGTGATGCATCCAAGCTTGGTTTAGGATGTGTTTTGATGCAACATGGGAAAGTGATAGCTTATGCTTCAAGGTAGTTGAAGCAATACGAATAGAATTATCCCACGCATGACCTTGAACTAGCAGCGGTAGTGCACGCCTTGAAGATTTGGCACCACTACCTATATGGGAGCAAGTGTGAGATCTACACTGATCATAAGAGTCTCAAATACTTCTTCACCCAAAAGGATTTGAATATGAGACAGCGACGGTGGTTAGAATTAGTGAAAGATTACGACTGCACTATCATGTACCATCCGAGTAAGGCTAATGTAGTTGCTGATGCACTGAGTAGAAAGAATATGGGACAGTTTTCAGCACTGTGTACAAGACAGGATCATTTAATAAGAGATTTTGAAAACCTGAGAATTGAAGTATTAACGTCACCAGTAAGGGCATTAGCAAAGTTAGCAAGTTTTACTATGAAACCGACACTCAGGGACAAAATAGTAGTCGCTCAGAAAGATGATCCCTTTTTGGAAAAGATCAGGGCTGATGTAGGAACTGAGAAGAGGAAGGGATTTGAAATAGCCGAAGACAAAGCCTTGATGTTTAAGGGTCGATTGTGCGTGCCAAAGGATGAAGCGTTGAGAAATGAAATTATGACTGAGGCTCACTCAACCCCTTATGCTGCCCACCCAGGTGGAACTAAAATGTATCGAGATTTGCGTAATACATTTTGGTGGAGAAATATGAAAGGGAAGGTAGCTCTGTTCGTGTCCAAATGCATGGTTTGCCAACAGGTGAAGGCTAAACATCAGAGGCCATTGGGACTGTTGAACCCCATGGACATACCAGAATGGAAGTGGGAAAAGATTGCAATGGATTTTGTCATTGGATTTCCTAGATCAGTGAAAGGTCATGATGCGATCTGGGTAATTGTGGACCGACTTACAAAATCTGCTCATTTCTTGCCAGTTCGGACAACTTGCAGCTTAGAACAGCTTGCACAAATTTATGTCAGGGAGATTATGCGACTTCATGGTATTCCGGCATCTATCGTATCAGATAGAGACCCGAGGTTTACTTCGAAGTTTTGGATAGGTCTTCAGAAAGCTATGGGTACCAAGTTAACATTTAGTATGGCATATCATCCTCAGACTGACGGACAATCTGAACGAACTATACAAGTTCTTGAAGATATGTTGAGAGCTTGTGTCCTAGATTTGGGTGGTAAATGGGAAGATCATTTGCCGTTGGTTGAATTCACATACAACAATAGCTTTCAAGCCACTATTGGCATAGCCCCGTATGAGGCTTTGTATGGTAGATGATGTCGTTCGCCATTATACTGGGATGAAGTTGGTGAAAGGAAAATTTTAGGCCCAGAATTGGTCGAGAAGACTGTGGAGGCTATAAATAAAATTAGATCAAGAATTAAGACTGCCCAAGATCGTCAAAAGAGTTATGATGACAAAAGGAGGAAAGAATTGACTTTCGTGATTGGAGAGAAAGTATTTCTCAAAGTGGCACCAATGAAGGGAATACTACGATTTGGAAAGAAAGGGAAGCTAAGCCCTAGATTTATCGGTCCAATTGAGATTTTTGAAAAGATTGGGAATGTGGCATATCGATTAGCATTGCCACCTGAGTTTTCAGCAGTGCACAACGTATTATACATTTCTATGTTGAGAAAGTACATTCCGGATCCTAAGCATGTGGTGAATGTTCAATCACTGGATGTCCAGAGTGATATGACTTATGAGGAAGCTCTTGCAGTGATTCTGGAGAGAAAGGACCATGTCCCGAGAAATCGAAAAGTCCCACTAGTCAAAGTCCAGTGGAGTAAACATGGTGAGGATGAGGCTACTTGGGAACGAGAAGAGGACATTTTAGCCAAGTACCCCGATCTCCTTAAAACAAGTCAGTTAAATTTCGAGAACGAAATTATTTTAAGTGGGGAGAGTTGTAGCGACCGAAAAAAAAATGTGATTTGTTCATTTCAAATAAAATTTTCTAATAGGACTCAAATATAATTTGGGTTATATTATTATGTCGCTACGACACTTCCTAATAGTCCAAATTAAAATTTGGTCACGAAAGTAAAATTTCGCGTACTTGATTTTTTTAAATTTTACAAGGTGCCAAAATCTCTTTAGACGACAAATTTTATATGTTACTTTGTTTTGACGACACACATTTTATTGTATATCTATTAAATCTTTGAAAGTTAGATTAGAGAAAAAAAAACAAAAAACAAAAAAAACCTATTGTATAGTACATTAACCATCCCAACTTACCTTAATATTTAAGCCCCATTTTTTTTATTAATAAAAAAAAATACAAACGAATAAATAAGAAGAAAACTGCCATTTTGTTTTTAAACTACCATTTGGTTAGTGGGATGATAACCTACACGTCCCTATCCATATCCATTTGGAAGTTAACATTTTAAAATTTCAACCACCCCCTTTCCTCAAGTGTAACCTCCAATTTTAAATACAACTCCCACCACCATTTGCAATTAAAAATTTGTAACTCCCATTTTATAATTCTACACGGCCACTCTCACTCTCCCTATTATACTTATTGCATCAAATTATTTTGCCCCTTCTTCCATAGACAAAAAGAACTTTGAATCTGAAAATTTCTAAAGAAAAGGGCAAGACGTACACTGCATTTTATTATTTGGACACGAAAGGATATTTCAAATTCCAAACATTAAGGTAGGAGTGCTTCGGCACTTATGTAAGTGATGTAAAATTTATATATTTTCATTTGCATTAAATGTGTTATTGTGTTGCTCATGATGGAATCACCGTTTGGTGGTTTAAACAAGAGATGAAGAGATTATTATGACAAATGAAATGAAGTTATCAAAACCTAAGAGTAAGCGGACTGACTGATCACCAATTCGCTTGAAATTGACGGTAACACAATTGACCAAAGCTTGCGTTTCTGAAAATATATATTTTTACCTTTTACTTAAGTGTTTCCTATTGAGTATTATTTATAGTACTCATTCCTACAAATAATTTTACAGGTTAAGATCGAGGCATGGCAGTGGTTGGCATAGTGGCAGGTGCTCGACGATCTCTAATGCTTTCAATTTCTAGTAAATATTTCTATTTATGTAAACATTTTATGGATACTTAGATGACAATAGTTAGAAATGTTTTAATGTTTATTTTGTCTAGTTTCATAGTCAATGCATGATAATTAGAATTTAGAGGTGTTGGATTGAATATGTATGAAGTTTAAATTTATGCTGGGTTAAATTTAAGATTCTGTCCTCCTATTTAAAAATGGTGTAACTTGGGCTACGGTGCATGTTTTTAAGTGAAATCAGTGGAGTTTGAAAGGTCTTTGAGTCTTCTAATAGTGGCCTTTGGAATTTCTCGAAAATATTATCTAAAAATAAAGTTATGCTTGTTTTAGTAATCTGCATCGTGTCAAATCCGAGATTTCTGTCCAGTACATTCGAGTAATATTTTCGTGTTTCAAACGTTATTGTCGAAACCCCAAATTTTATATGTGGTACATATATGAATGATTTAATCCCTGTAAAAATTTCATAAATTTTAATAGACATTTGCTAGGCCAAAGATATTTTTCTTCCGCTGTCGTTAAATCCGTAACTGTCGATTTACCTTCAAATATTTTACAAAATCAAATTTTGCTACATTTGCCTAAGTTATATAGATAACTACCTTCCATTATATTTTTATATATTTTTTAAAAAAATTTTGGATTTATAAAATACTTTGGCTATCGTCAAAGGGCTCGAACCAAAGAAAGAAACGAATATTATTTGAACGCTTCGGTTTCCGAGAATTCGGGGCGTTACAGTTAGTGTGCGGGAGATTCGTTCTTTTCTTGGACATGCAGGTTTTTACCGCAGATTCATCAAGGACTTTTCCAAAATAGCATTACCTTTATGCAAACTACTACGAAAGGATGTGACATTCGAGTTCGATGATACATGTAAAAAGGCCTTTGACACGCTTAAGGAGTTGTCAACCTCTGCCCCAATTATCCAAAACTTTCCATTTGAGATCATGTACGACACAAGCAACTTTGCAGTAGGTACTATTTTGGGTCAAAGAATTGGGAAAGCATCCCATGCCATCTACTACGCTTCCAGGACTTTAAATGGTGCTCAACGAAACTACTCCACAACTAAAAAAGAACTATTGGCTGTTGTTTTTGCTTTAGAAAAATTTCGCCCTTATTTGCTTGGTACTAAAGTAATTATTTATTCTGATCATTAGCTCTTCGCTATTTGATGATGAAGAAGGAGGCAAAACCAAGGCTAATACGATGGATACTTCTCTTGAGTGAATTCAACTTGGAGATCAAAGATAAAAGAAGAACATAAAATAGTGTTGCAGATCATTTGAGCAGTTTAGCTCATGTAGACAATGAACTTTAGTTGCAAGAATCATTCCCCGATGAGCAACTGCTTGCTGCTAATGCAACACTACCTTGGTACGCAAATATGGTAAATTATTTAGTTACTAATGAATTTTCTCCTAAATTGTCTAGGGCTCAATGGGACAAAGTCAAAAATGATGCTAAGTACTATGTGTAGGATGACCCATACTTATGGAAGCATTGTACAGATCAAGTGATAAGAAGGTGCATTCCTGAAAACAAAATTATGTCCATTCTCACTTTTTGTCATTCTTATGCATGTGGGGGTCACTTTGGCTCAAAAAGGATAGCAAGAAAGGCATTAGAATGTGGATTTTATTGGCCATCTTTATTTCGAGATGCTTATTAATTCTGCAAGACCTGCGAACAATGTCAAAAGATACGTAATCTATCCCAAAGGAATGAAATGCCACAAACACCCATACTCGTTTGTGAAATTTTTTATGTTTCGTGCATCAATTTCATGGGATCATTTCCTACATCTTTTGGTTATGCTTATATTTTACTTGCTATTGACTATATATCGAAATGGGTGGAAGCAAAGGCCACCAGGACTAATGATTCCAAAGTAATTGTAGATTGTATCAAGTCTAACATATTCTCTAGGTTTGGAACCCCAAGGGCTCTCATAAGTAATCGAGGCACTCATTTCTGCAATCGAACTGTGGAAGCCTTATTGCGAAAATACCATGTAACCCACAAGGTGTCCACTGCCTATCATCCACGAACTACTTAACAAGCATAAGTGTCAAATAGGGAAATCAAATCCATCATTCACAATACAGTCTGTCCAAGTAGAAAAGATTGGAGTATGGGCTTAGATGAAGCTTTATGGGCATACAGGACTGCATACAAGACACCCATTGGAATGTCACCTTACCGGTTAGTGTTTGGAAAACCATACGATCTTCCAGTCGAACTAGAACACAAGGCTTTTTAGGCTATCAAAAGTTTCAACATGAAGATAGATGAGAGCGGAGAGCACAGAAAGTTGCAAATTCAAGAATTGGAACAAATTCGCAATGATGCCTATGAGAGTGCAAGATTTTACAAGGAAAAGATGAAGGCTTTTCACGACAAAATGATCTCCAGGAAGGAATTTAGAATTGGTCAAAAAGTCCTTCTATACCATTCGAGACTTCAATTGTTTCTAGGTAAATTATGTTCCCGTTGGATTGGACCCTTTATTGTTACTAATGTCTTTCCTCATGGTGCAGTTGAAATACAAAGTTTGGCAATTTCTAAAGTGTTCAAGGTGAACGGCCATAGACTTAAACCTTTCTATGACAGTATCCAAGTGGAAGAGCTACAACACTGGATCTTGAAGATCCAGTCTATCCCGGTTGAAGAAGGACGCAACCAGTCTAACCAAAGACAATAAAGAAAAGTGCTGCTTGAGAGGCAACCCAAGGGGAGTTCATTCCTTTACATATTATTTTTCTTTTTGTTTTCATATTTGCATTCATATTTTAGGTCAAATTTGTTCTCTTCTTGACATCTCACTTTACATTGGGGACAATGTAAATTTTAAGTGTGGGGGAGAGAATTTAGATTGAGTCTAAAATTTTCAATTCGTATTTTTGTGTTTATTTTTGACTTTGTGATAAAACTTCGACATAAGGGAAAGAAAATAAAGTGGTTTTGAACAATTTTAGTTGTGTATGCTATTTGCTAGATTCAATTGAGCTTCTGAAGAATTTATAACATGATTGAATAAGTAATATCCCAACTTAGAGTTAATTAGTGTGGTTATTTTCTTTGAGGACTAGATTTTGTGGACAAAAAGCCGTGAGATTTTGAGGCTTATGATTGAAACCATATCGGTCTCACTATTTTCTTTCATGAGTGATTTTCTTCCATGGACTCGCTTTTCTAGAACTTGCCTTGATTCTCTTCAAGGCCATATTGATACATAAATGCATGAACATGATTAAGGCCATCGTTATTGCATAAGTTAGTTAGCTTAACCAAATAGCCTACCCTGTAATTAATTTTTCCTTTGTTGAACCCCTTTCAATTGAATGGAACATATTATTCAATTTCAATTCATAAGTTCCATTATTAGTGCAATGTTTTGAAAAAAAATTGAAAAAAATTTAAAAAAAATGATGGAAAGGGCAAAAAAGAAAAAAAGTGATGGAGAAAATGATTTTCAATATTCCATAATTACTCTATGTTCATGATTTCTCCCAGAATCACAAGAAAATGATTGGGTTGTGTATAATAGATGCAAAGAAGCTGTAAGTGGAGAGATTTGATCTTACATGTTTTATGTATACATTTGAGCTGAGTTAATTCATTTTACTCCACTAGTTTCTATGGCTTTTGAGTTACTTATCCAAATATCTCACACCTGGATCCTCAGCCACGTTACAGCCCATAAAAAAGACCTTGCGATTTATGTAATGCATGTGATCTAATTGGTGCAGAATGAGAAGATTTGTAAGCTTAAAGTAGAACATCTCTGTCGGAGTAAACTTGAGCGAAACACTTACCCATTAAACACATGAGAGTTGAGTGCTTATATCCTGTGAGAGTCTACATGTTTGATCTTCATTTGAGAATGCTTGTTGATTAATTATAAGTTGTGCGAGAATGTTTATCCATGAATTGTTATGTGTATTGAAGAGTTTGATTGTTCTATGTATGTGGCATTAGAACCCTATGAAAGTGAGTTTGAGTTTTACTCAAGGACAAGCAAAAGCTAAGTGTGGGGGAATTTAATAAGACGTGAAATGTTGTGATTTACATCCATTCTTGCACTTTTATGATTAATTAACACCTAAATGTGCTAAGTACCCTTATATTGTAATTTAGGTTGCATTTGGATGATCATGGCATAAAATAGAAGAAAGAGTGAAAAAGGACTTAAATGGAAGAAATTGAAAGTTCAGGGACCAAGTTGTAAGTAATCTCTAGATGAGACGAGCAATGGAATGAAGATTAAAGATGTTGCAGGATCAATTGGACACAATTAGAAGTTGAGGGTTGAAATTGTAAGAAAAGCAATTTAAAAGAATCAAAAATAGAATTCGGGACTAAAATACAACTTTTGGAAGAAATTTTGCCTGGGCAACAGCCAGTTATAAAATCCAGGCAACCGGCCAACACCAAAAATCAATTACCGAAGCCAAAAGCCATGCCTGAACGTCTGTCCAAGTTTTTCCTGAGGGACAGCCCAGGTGAATCGCGGCGAGAAAAATCTGGTTTCCTTTTTTGATTGAAATTCTTATGGAAACAAGGCTTGTTCATGATATATATACCCCAAATCTCATTCAAAACCTAGAGAACGCCCCCAACCCTATTTTCCTCTCTTTGTGCTCAAGATTATTGATAGATTGCTAAACTTCATCTCTTGGTCGAAGGTTATTGAAGCTTTGGAATCGTTTTCAATTGTGAGATCTACCTAATTTTCATCGTTTAATTTATATTTTCAGTATTGAATATTCTTCTATGCTTGATTTCATGATTGATGTGTTTGATTACAAAAAGGATCCATTAGTTTATCTTGTGTTGCAATCTATAACTAAGTTAAATATCAAATCCATAATTGTATGATTAATTTAACTTGTGAAGCAACTAGAATTAGTAATTTGCTACTTTGGAAAAGTATTAAAATTTAGGAAGAATATTTATCTAGGTTAAATGCAATCGCTTGACTTGTGTTATCTAGTTCATTGATTTTTCTAATTCGGAAAGCCATTATTAAATTAAATTCTCGCACTTGTCTAAGATTGTTTGGTAATGATGATTAATTAGATCGTTCGTTTCTAATTAATTAAAAGTAAGGAGAAATAGGAAATTGTTTCGAATGGGAAATTACTTTTCAACGATGAATACTAGAAGTATGAATTAATAATTATTTGTGTATCAATGACCAATTGTAAATCTCCAACGGTGGATGCTGACTTAGACCAATGTTCGTTCTACTGATTTCATTTAATTCGATAATTTGCATTTACATTAATTGCCATTTTTAATAATTGTTTGTTTCAAAACCAAACCCCCCTCCCTTTTTAGTTAATATAGCATAAAAGATAGACTAAACACTCTTTGTGGGATCGACCCTTACTTCCACTACTACATTTTTTTTGAGGAGTATAGGTTCTAATTTGAAGTGTCTGTGACAGCATGCACCAGAAGACGAGGGACGAAGCGACTTGAATCCTGAACTTTGAGATTTGTTGAAAATTTGATATGTTGATAACTTAGCTTGTTCGTTGCTTAGATTTCGGGGCTTGGATTTGCACTTTAGGACGTGGACTTGAATTTGATTTGATTTGAAGTAGATTTTAATCTCTTTTGGACTTGACATAGACTTGCTTGATTTGAAGAAAATTTTAGTCTTCTTGTTGGTTGCTGGACTTGTGATTGAGAGAATTTCTTCTCTTCTTTCGGCTTTTGGATTTCTTGAGCACTTCCTAATTTTCTTATGCTCTTTCACTTGTGAAATTTTATGGGCCTTTGGTCCTATTTATAGGTAAAATTCATAATTAATTTTGTGAATGTGCAATTATCTTTATTTAATTGAATAATTATAAATTTTTAAAAAATTGGATGGGCTTTTGAATTTTTTGGGCCTTAGTAGACTTTAATTTAGCCCCTGTTTGGCCCCCTTTCTCATGCTCATTCTCATTCTTTTTCTCATTCTTATTTTCAACCACACAATCTTCCATAAAATAATATTGCACGCAAATAAAAAAAATTTTATTCTTTTTCAACCACACATTTTTTTAAAAACACTATTCCCACCATTAAAGTTTGGAAAGAATGGGGGCCAAACAGGGGCTTAATAAACTTAATTTGGTATTTATTTGAAATCAACTATGTAGGCATCTTTCCCTTCATCAAGCTTAATCACAAATTCAATTGTTGGGCATCAATGAAGTCAAAAGAATGTGTGCTAATTTAATCTTCATTAATTTCTACTTCAAATAGGAAAAACCTCACAATATCAATGCAAGTGTGAAAGATTTGTCAATAAGAAAAAAACTAGGATTTTGATTTCACCTAACTATCAAATATGTTACTCAATTATATAATTATTTCTAATTAATTTTCAAAAGCTTATAAGTAGAACCCTAATGTAGAATTCTATTCCTTATCTCGAATGCTAAGTAAAAACTATTCCTATATTTAAATTCCATTATCTCTACTCCGAATTAAAATATAGAAATTATAAAGTTTGTTTTCTTATGTGGAAAATGCTTTAAAGGAATTATACTTTCTTTAGGAACCTATAATTTGCTAGGTTATGTTATTCTAAGATCACGCTTAAATTTCTCTATCTTACGTGTCAAAATTAACTAGCATCAAATTATTCAATTATTGATCAATTAATTGAAAGTATTAAACCAATAACATAAACAAACAGAATTGAAGTAGAAATAACAAAAATAAATCAAACCGTATTCTCAAGTTTTGGTTACCTCAAATGTATATGAAGAGTTTAGTTCATAGTAAAAGAAAAAATTCTACAAATCATGATGAATAACGTAGAGAGGAAGAAGAATAAAAAACTCTTTTAAAGCTTGAATTAATCTCGCTTCTTGATGTTCTTCTTGATCTCTTGATTAATTTTGTCATTCTTGCTCGATTGAATTATGCTTGAGAACTGGCCATTGACTCTTGTAAATGTTATGCCCTAAGTCCAATCGATTTAAGTTGTACAACGCTTTTAATATGTGTTGCACAGTTCCTATGGGATTCTAAAGAACAAACACGCTAACTACAGTTGAAGAGTTGGAAAGAAATTTGCCTTCCAATAGAGCAAACAAGGCTTTAGGAGACTACAAGATGTGGTACACTTTCTTTATGAATCTCTGATGGTAGTTATGTTCTCAGAGCTTTCTTTGGGCTCAGTTCTTACTAGAAAAATATTGTATGGGGACTCATCCATCACTTGCAGCGGTTCCCTACTTGGCATCTACTACCTAGAAGAGGTTAAAAAGAGTTGTGCCACTCATTACATGGCACCTTGGAGCATGACAGATGTTCCTTTGGCGCGATTGTTGGATGGGTGATATTACAGTAGCATCTCTAATCCCAAATAAGCAGCACACATCCACAAGGGTACTGGATTATTTTAATAACATTGTGTGGAATTTTGGACGATTATTACATGTTTGTACTCCTTACATGATGATACTTTAATGTACAGATGCCTCGGACCATATTGTTTGGAGGAGCTTTGCTACCAATTTAACATAGCAGCTAATTTGTTCGGTCACTAGTCTCAGGACTCTATAGATTACTGTGAAGCTCCATTTTGCCTACCTCTATTTCATTCTTCTGTTGGGAATTATGGCAGACTCTCATTTTAGTAGATGTAATCATTCAGAAAATGTTTGGGTGTTAGCTGGCTTCTTGATATTGGTGTTGCTCTGAGATTGAGACCATCAGTCATATCATTACTGGTAACAACATCTCTGATCAGGTATGACTGCACTTGATAATTTTCAGATACCTATGAGATCAGGAAAGGGGGCCAGACTAAGATTCCAGAGATGGAGGTATTTTTGACAGTACGTTCACTGTGGACACATTAGCACTATCATTCCTCTAAATATTCTAATTTTTATAGAACGAAATGAATGATGCAAATCATAAGAAGATCTGCATGGTGGCCAGATAGATTATTTGGAAGGTATACCACATGGTCTCATTTTTTTATATGAGAGGACTTTTTAAGCTATGCACTGACAAGGGGACTTAACACTTGTACTACTTTTTGGTATTTCTAAAACTCTCCCTCCTTCACCACCACCTATTATGGTTGTTTGGTGATGTGTTAAGGATGGATTTGTGAGCGGTAGGGACATTATTAGGGATCACACAGGACACTGTGTTAGGGCATTCTTAGCATCATATGGCCCATGTTTGATTTTGAAATTTGAGCTCAGAGCTATATTGGATGGTATTCTATTAGCCAGAGGAATTAGATTATTAGCTATTTAGGTTGAGGCGAATTTGATCATGGCTATTCACCGCATCACCAAGGATTGAGGACCATGGAAGACTCAGGGCACCCTTAGATAGATTAGAAACCTCATCTCCTTCAACAGAGACATGATTTTCCAAATCTACGGAAAGGAAAATTAGGTTGTAGACTCGTTTGCTTCAAAAGATCACTGGCACTATCAGGAGTATGGACCATCTGACCTATCATGACAAATTAGGATACTGGTACTGATCAATAGACATGAACTACCCAACTCTTCTGTTTGTAGTTTCGGTTCCATTTTTTGCATTAATTCCATTTAACAGGGAAGTAGTATTTTCTTATTTATTGCATTAATTTCTTTTTTTATTCACTTGTTGCATTGTTTCTTTTTCGGATGTTAGGTTTATGTTCCCCTCCTTTCCTCTATTCTTGAATTTTATATATATATATATATATATATA
>NW_019230424.1:143247-209387 GCF_002742605.1 Olea europaea var. sylvestris
TATATATATATATATATATATAAGGTTGGGAAACCCTTAACCTCCATTGACCTTCCTCCATGGACCCTAAAAAGTCACTAAGGATGTGTGTATGTCTTTAATAAAAAATACTCTTAATATGTTTAGTGCATTTATTTTGGTAAAATCTATTATTTATTTGAATTACTATTCTAATAAATTATATTAAATAATAGAATCCGTAGATTTAAATCTTAGTGATTTGTTAATCACGAGTAGTCGTAATTGTGAGATACGAATAAAAATATGATTGAATCTTAAATCACCCATAGTCGTGAGTAATAAAAATATACGCTATTATGGATAGATCATCATGTGGTATTTCCTACTTGAAAATGAATTAGCTGATCTCACAAGCTAAAGTGTAGTGTCACTTAATCGAGCACTTGAATGTTTTGTTGCAGAATAAAATATTGGAGACGTGCTGGAGAGATTCTACATGGATAATTAATTTAGTGTCAATAGTTAATCTCTAATGTCCGATAATGGAATTAGTCATTTCACTTGTGGTCATCACAATGTCTTATATGAAGACAGTCATACTTTGGTAATGTTGGATGTTACTCTTCCAAGGGCGGCTAATACGATTGGTACCAGGATTCAACTTAAGTCTTACTTAAGAGAAAGGTTATGAGTTCGAATCCTAGAGGACGCGACAGAAAGTTGTGAGGGGTAAGTAGGCGCAAGGCCCACCCAAAATGGACAGTACATAAGCTAATGGCTTGGGTACAGAGACCGGGATCATTACAGCACCGCTATCAGTACAACCTTCCCGGCAACCAATATCTCTTAAAAAATTTTAACACTAGAATCTTTTCATTATTCCAAGATCCTCGATAGCTACAAACATTTAACAATAGCAACAAACTGGTTTATTGACTCTAGATCAAGACCAAGGATGACCAAAACCAACAAGTTTATTGAGATCTTACGCGGTGGTTATGGTAGGAGAACCTCCTATACTAAATCTGTATCAGACAATTCGAACCATATTGTTCATCCACAAGGTTTAGACACAATCAAGAATGTTTATGGCAATGTCAAGTTTGTGGTTGTTCTTGTATTCAATCGACCTTTGGTGATTTGACCATACCTTAAAAACATTGATACATTAGTGGTTGCTTGGCTACCGGGGAACAGAAGGCAATGGGTGGTTGATGTCTAGTTCGGGACTATACGTTCACTAGAAAGTTATTGAGAACTTCGTTCTAGACAGTAGATCAGCTTCCAATAAATATTGGCTCCAAATCTAAATGAAGAATGGCCAAAAAACAATTGGTTTATTGGCTTGGAATTTGAAATTGATTGGAGATAAAATGGAGGAGAGAGACTAACCCGATGGAGAAGTAATTGAGAAACTAATTGGAATTTGAAACTGGCTTTTTAGCTATGGTTTTAATGGGGAAAAGAGCTATAAAGATTAAATGGATGAGAGACTAACCTATTGGTGTTGTCGGGAAGGATATATCGGCTATGGATGGCGATGTTGGTAGTTGATTTCAGATGTCAGGATAGGAAAGATGAGTAGGATGGAGTGGGGGTATGAGAAGGAGACAACCTTTTTTTATTTACTTTCTTAATTTTTTGGTTTTTCTTTTCTTTGACTTTTTTGGTTTTTTCTTTTATTTGCTTAATATGTTAATATTAAAGTTACTATTTTACCCCAATTTTAATTTTGTTAAAATTAGTCAAAATCCACATTCTTGGTCAACTAACGATATGTACTGTCCACTTTGGGAGGGCATCTATTCTCTCACACTTCACGGCTAGTTGTTCAATTAGTATCAGGGTTTAACTTAATTGATTCTTAAGGGAAAGGTCAAGGGTTTGAATCCTGAAGAATGGAATAGAATGTCCTGAGAGGTGAGAGGGTAAAAACCCTCCCAAAGTGGATAATACATAAGCTAACAACTTAGGCATAGAAGTTAGGTCATTATAAAAATGCACATTTTTTTGTAAAGACCAAGGCTTCATGCCCAAGCCATTATATCATACGTAATATCTGCTTTGAAATGACACATTAAGTGCAATTTTTTTGAAAGGTTAAGAACCTTCGCTGACACAAACTCAAGGTTGGGGTAAAGTTTGTAGAAAAGTGAAAGATTAGGAACCGCTGCTGCAACTTTCTCTTAGTATTGTTGAAAGGTTGAAACAAAGTTTATGACATATGCTAATTGGGGATGCCTATTTTAAATGATGATCCATAATCCATAAGAGAAGAAGCTAGACCCAATGAACATTAGTTGATACTTCATTGAATATGCCGAAAGGTCTAATGGGTATAGATTTATAGTCAATTTCATATCACTGGGATTGTGAAATTAAGAAATGTATTGTTTCTTGAGAATGACTCGATAAGTGGGAGCGATCATACCAGAAACAAAGTTCTTGAGCATGATCATTTAGAATCTCAACCTTGCACCTCAAGTGATAGATTGATCATAGTTCATAGCACTGCTCCAGTACCAACAGGTGTTGAAGAACCAATCATTGAAATTTCACAAGCGTTTAAAAATTACCAGAGCCTCTTGAATAAACAATTGAACCACAAGCTTCTCAAAAAGATAATGGTACAACATTAAGAAGATCTACGAGAACAAAAAGGTCAGCAATTCTTAATGATTATAAAGTGTGTCTATAAGAATGTGATCACAATATTGGAGTCGAAAATGACCTCAAGTCATTTTCATAAGCCATAAGTTCCAAAGAGACAAAAATTATGGTACAATGCCATGAAGAAAGATATGAGTTCCATAAAGATTAAAAGAGTCTGGGATCTTGTTGAGTTCCCTAGTGATGCAAAAGTTATTGGTTATAAATAGGTCTTTAAGATAAAGAAAGATTCATTAGGCAACATTAAGTGATACAAGGCGAGACTTGTTGCTACGAACTTCACTCAAAATGAGGAAATCGATTATATGGAGACCTTCTCTCTAGCATTTAAGAAAGATTCCCTACGTATTATTTTGGTATTAATAGCCCATTTTGACCTTGAACTGCAACAAATGGATGTAAAAATGACATTTTTTTAATTGAGATTTAGAGGAGAAAGGTTATATGAAACAACCAAAAGATTCCACTTTAATGATAGTGAGTACTAGGTCTGTAAGCTTAAGAAATATATACACAATCTAAAACAAGCATCCCGTCAATGATATTTTAAGCTCCAAGGAGTAATTTCATCATTTGGATTTGTTGAAAATCCCATGGTTCAACATATATTCCAGAAGGTTAGTGAGGGTAAGATTTATTTTCTTGTGTTATATGTAGATTACATTTTGCTTGTAACTAATGATAACGGTTTGTCGTACGAGGTGAAAAAATTCTTATCTAAACATGTCAATATAAATAATATGGTTAAGGCATCTTATGCCATTGACATTAAGATTTATAGGGACAGATTACAAAGAATCTTGGATCTATCTCAAGAAACCTATATCAATAAACTTTAGAGATTTTTGATGAAGGATTACTCATCAAGTATAGCTTCCATTGTGAAAGGTGATAGGTTCAATTCGAACCAATGCCCGAAAAATAATCTAGAAAGGGAATAAATGAAGAACATTTCATATGCTTCCGTTGTTGGAAGACTGCTTATGCTCAAGTCTGCACAAGGATTGATACTACATTTGTTATGGGAATGTTAGGATAATATTAGAGTAGTCCAGGTATAGACCACTTGAGAGCAATAAAGAAGGTAATAAAGTACTTTCAAGGAACCAAAAATTACATACTTTTATATAAATGCATCGATAATCTAGAAGTGGCTGGATACTTGAATTTAGACATTGTTAGCTATTTTGATTCACACAAATCAACATCAGGGTATTTTTTTGTGGTTGGTGATGCTGTATCATAGAGGAGTGCAAATAGACCCTAACTGCTACTTTCACTGCGGAAACCGAGTTCATCTCCTATTTTGAGGCTACGTCACATGCTGTATGGATCAAGAGTTTCTATCTGGGCTTAAAGTTATTGATTTCATTTCTAAACCATTGAGAATTTACTGCGATAAATTCAACTACCATTTTTATGGTTAAGAACAAAAAAAGTGGTAATCAAAGTGAACACATCGATATTAAGTATTTAGCTATAAGGAAACATGTTAAAGAAAACAAAGTGATCATTGATCACATAAACATTGAATTGATGATCATTGTTCACCTCAAAAATTCAAGGATCATGTAGAGAAAATGGGACTTGAGTCCGCTATATAATGGTATATACAATTTTGTATGAAACTCTTATTTATTGTGATATTTTCTCATATTAATGTATGCTTTAATTTATTTGAGAATAGGATCAATAATAATATATAAGATTTCTTCATTAAGTATTATTATTACATAAAAATTAATTCTTGAGGAACTAAATACAGTTTAATACATGAAAGGTAATATTCGTTATTAGAGGACAAATCGCTTGATTCAACTATTTGTTTCTTAAGAAGGACAACCGTTAAGATTAAGTTGAGACATTAGATTGAACGTATGACCAAGTGGAAAAATGTAATAGATCCAGATTTTCAATGGGTTAATTAATGGTCCAACATTCACGGCTTCAATTTCAACATTTATAGAATTTCAATTCTGCATTCATGGAGTTTTAATTTCAACATTGATTGGAATGGTGGGCATGGCTAGATGGGAGTTTGCATAAATATAAAAGGTTTGGTTCATAACCTCAAGCACTACAAATACTTATCAGACACCATCACTTTAGGAGTGTTAGAGAGCTTAGAAGTGCCTAACCTGAAAGAAACAAGAGCTTGTAGAACATGGCCAATAGCTCAAGGTATGCATCCAATCCATGGGTTTTCATTTTTCTCAATCCAGTTTTGTTTTACATCAATTTTTAGCCTTATAGTAATTCCATAAAAATGACTTCCAAATATTTAATTTTGATGGCCAGATGATTACCTTAGAAATTGGAGAATCTGTTATTCTTTTTTCTTTACAAGTTCTTACCTTTTACTGGTTTAATATACGAAATGACAATTAATTATGACGCTACCAGAAATAGTATCTGGTAAATTCTGAGCTTGATGACTAGTGATGAGCATGAACGAGATCTTTCAATAAGTTGAAATAAATCAGTCAATGTGTGTTCTCATCCCCCCTTCGATGCTTAAGTTAGAGAGAGAATTTGTGCGTGAGGCTATGAACTGAAAGTAATGAAAAATGTATATGAATAATGAGTTGAGGCTCTATATTTATATAGGTAGGTAGTGTACTCCCAATAGGATTGAACTAGTTAAATATCCTTATCTCAAAATGTTCTCCTTGCGAGAGACATTTGACTTTTACGACAATTGCAAGACTAACAACTATTTGATGGTAATATATTTGAGATGGAGTCCTCCTATCCATAAGACTCTTGGGTTGAGGAATTTGGATAGGGTTAGAATCCTAAGGACCTTGGAATCCTTCTAGGTTATAATGAAATGATCATATTTGACCAAGAAAATGGCTCGAGGATATCACGTCTTCAAATAGTTAGCATGCCTCGAGGACAATCACCATAGAACATTGTAATCGTGCGATATCCAACGCTCGAGCATAGGTTGTCACAAGCATGGTGGTGATGAAATCACAGAAAAGTCCTTTTGAATCCTTGGGATCTAGAACGTCGGGACCTACGAACATTAACATGTCAGTAGCCCCCATGCATCCATGCTCAAAGTACGAGGATGGGATGAATAAGTCAAAAATAATCCTCGACGTTGAATAATCAAGAACATGTCCTAAAACCTTCTTATGCACAAAGGCTTACGTGGTACTGATGTCAGCCCTAGATGAGAAAAAATAATAAAAGGGTGGTGGACACATGGATGGAAGACATGTGGTCTAATCAAAAGGTTCAGTAGGTGACCTTTGGCCTCACTCTTGGATGCCTATAAATATCCCATTTGCTTTTCATTTTTCACCTTTCACTCTCAATAACTTCATTGGCAATCTTTGATATCAGGAATTTTTGTAGGTTATGGGGCGTCAAGTATAAGGTAAAAGCTCAGAAACTTAAGTTACTTCTTTAGAAAAGTTTTTAACTTAGGATATGATGTCGAGCAGTAATAGCGACCAGTCGTCCTTAGGGTCGAGACATCGATCATACCTATGGCGATTCCCATACATGCTCAGCCTCGAGCTCGGGATAACTTGACCCCATTCAAATACCCTAAACAACCTTATAAATTTAAGGAGCGTCTAGCAATATCAACACCTAAGAAGCATGTAACATGCTGAGCCGTGACATTTGAATACCCGAGCATCGGATAGAATGGCTAAGCTCGAGATGGAGAGTTTATTATTTTCAAAGATTCTTTGAAGTAGGATTTAGGAGCCCACTACACCCATTTTTGTAGCTTTAGTAGTCAAGCATAACATGACCCCAAAAGAGTTAATGTTGAAGGGTAGAGGATGCTCACTTACTTTTTCATAGCCTATAGATACCTGGCTACTATGTCCTATCTTGACCTCTGTAGGATGATCTTCGATTGGAAACAACTTCTACAGTACACTTGCTTTGCCTATCTTTCTTCGTAGGGAGGGTTTAGGATATTAAAGATGCCCAGTTCATTTAAAGGATGGAAAGAAAAGTGGTTCTACGTTATGCCTCAGGATCTCGATCTCTCTTTTAGTCCTTGGTGGGGATTACAAGATACAGCAGTAACCAGGGATAGACAAATGTTAGAAAATCTTGAGCCTCTTGTTTATGACATAAATGACATCCTCGATCGTGCCCATAATAAAGGCATCGAGGGTAGGACTTGTACCTTTATCATTTTTCTTAACCGATCTATGTGTTTTGGCATCGTGCTCGTGCTAATGACTATAGATTATACGGAGATGATGTTCGATCCTTTTGCCCTACGATAGGCCTTGAACTAGAAATCCAAAGCTCCACAAGTTCAAGCTCTGGGTAGAAAAGAGGAAAGAAGAGGCCTTGGGATGTCGGAGCCGACCAGCAAATGAGTGGGATCGATGAATCTTCAAGGACGAGAGGTACATCGTCGTGCATTAGGAGAGTGGCTCCTTAACGAATGACCCCATGCAGTACCCCTCGAGCAACTTCTCAACCTCGAGATACCTTTGAAGTTGTTAACCTTGACAAAGAGGCTAATCCATATATCTATTCACATACTGAGGACCCCAATTGATGCCACTCGGTCCAGAGCATTATCGCCAAATATTGGGGGACCTCGGCTTTGATAAGGGCATGAAGGCTCTCAAGACCTTGACATTAAAGATGAATACATCTGTTTTATGTTTATAATTTCGCCTATCTTTTAATCTCGATAATTAGGCTCATGTTTGTCTTTGTTTTCAGAGCTTAAGCATAGCTCAAGGTCTCTCGTTGAAGGGGATGAACGAGTCACGTAAGATGGCCGAGCTCATGGAAGTTCCTGATGCTCGAGATAAAAGAATTTCTAATATTGAGCCAGAGTGTGCCCTCCTCATGAAATAGCTTGATGAGGCTAGGAATGAGCTTTGCAAAGCTCGAGATGATATTGAGCTAGTTAGGGATTAGGCTAATGAATTGAAGCTCGAGCTCGAGCGTGTGAAGAAGGATTTTATGGTTAAATCAATGGATGCCTGAGATCTTACTTTTGAGGAGTTCAAGAAGTCCGAGGACTTCACTGGACTGAAAAGTGTGTATGTCATTGCTCGTATTTTCATGCTCTGAAGGAGGCTAGGGCATTCCTACACTCGAAGCCTGATACAAAGCGTAAGGATCTAAAGACTATCCTTGAGGTCACGAAAGACCTCGACATTTCTGATTCTGAGGACACTACTGACGACCAAGAGGTCGATGTTGACAATGAAGACGCCTAAGATGACCATGTGTTCCCAACCAATGGCCCAGGGATTGAAGATTTGGATTAAGCTTTAACCCTTCTTTTGTATCGAACACTTACAAATTTTATTGAGCATGATGCATACAACACTTGCAATTCAATGTACATTGCCCGATTTTCATAGATGACCTATTTTATGAATGATTATTATGGTTGTTTATATCGACGACTAGGATGAAATTATGACCGTCATTTAATCTCCACAACTAGGACGAGATCAGAATAGTATTTAATCTCGATGACTAGGACGAAATTAGAACAAAGAAATTTAGTTCGATGATTGGGTCGAACTGAATATAAATAATTAAGCTCAACGATAGGACCAACGTTAATGTAAAGGATTGAGCTCAACCACAAGGTAAATTATTTAGCTCGATGATTGGGTCAAACTTAAAGTAAAGGATTCAGCTTGATGAATAGGTCAAAACTTAATGTGAAATAATTATCTCTAGCCCAACGACCGAGATTTTAATAATGAATTAAGCTCGAGGAAAGCCTCGAGCCAAATATGAAATATTTATCCCAAGCTACGTGCTTGGATTTTAATAGAGAATTAAGCCCGAAGTGCTCGGGATGGCAATGTGGTCAGGAAATTTACTTAGGGTTTATGTTTAAGACAATGATTAGGATACTGGCACAGGGGCAAGGATTTAAGGTACTTGTATGGGGTAAAGTTCTAAAGTTCTTGCATGGGGCAAGGCTTTGAGGTGCTTGTATAGGTCAAGGCTTAAGTCTTGTGCAGGGCAAAGTTTTGACGTGCTTGCATGAGCAAGGCTTTGAAATCATCCAAGATGAAAAGAGTAAACTTTGATTGGGACGTTATCTCGACTCCTAATCAAAATAAGCTAAGAAGTGAATATGGGCACGCTGGCTCGACCAACTAAAAAAGTAAATATAGCTCGCAGGATCAACAAACTGAAAATTAACATCAACAAAAAAGAGAAGGACAACCTACCGGATGAAGACATGGGGAACTATTTGTAATAAATCTTCAAGTTATCAACATTCCATGGTCTTAGGAGTGGTCTTCCCAAAACATCTCTTGAGCTATATACTCCTCCATCGATCTGTCGTATAACCGTCTTATACTAGCCCAAGCTTGCCAAGGCATGGCTAGTAGCTTTGGCCCTTCTTAGTACATAGTTTCTAGTTCTGAACCTCCGAGACTAACTTTGTTGTTGAAATGCCTTGTTGTTCTATTTTGGTAAGAGGCTACCCTTAAGGCGGTCTGCTCTCTCACTTCTTCGAGGAGATCGAGGTGCTTAGTTGTTCATTTTGGAACCTCGGGTTCATGTCTTCTAAGGCTAGGTAAACTGATTTCAACTGGGATTGTGGCTTCATATCAAAAGCTAACATGAAGGGGTATTATTTTCGAGCACTAGAACGAAGCCCATTCTTATCCCAAGCTTTTAATAATATGGTCGTGATCTATCATTACGTGCGACTATCTCCACTATAGAAAGAAAAAAAATCTGCTAATACCCATCGTAGTACTGGGAGACATCCAAAGTATGAAAGGTAGCTCGTCAGACCAAATACACCTAATATCCCTAATCATCAGCTGGAAATCTTGCAATATAATCTGATTTGTCACCTCAGTTAGATCATTGCTTTGAGAGTGTGAAACTAATGTCAAATGGTGGCCAATCTCAAGATTGGTGCAAAAATTTCTGAACTATGGATTATCAAATTGTCTATCATTGTCGATTATAAGGACATTAGGTATCTTGAACCTACAAATGATGGACTTCCAAATGATGGCCCGGAGCTTGGGTTTTGAAATTGTTACTAGGGGTTCTAATTCTGCCCACAGCAAAATATTCAACTGCTACAGCAACAAACTTCAATTATCTTCTTGTTACGAGAAAGGGCTCGAGGAATTCGACACCCCATTGCTCAAATGGGGCCAAACAGCTGAAATTTATGAATCCTCGACAAGAGAATAGATGATGTTGTCGAATCTTTAGCACTTATAACATTTTTTTAATATAGTCCAGTGCATCTTTCTTCATAGTAGGCCAATAATATCCATATTTTATGAGTTTAAAGGCCAGTGCTCGAGCTCCTTGATGATTCCCGCACACCCCTCCATGAACTTTAGCCAGGGCCTAGGACGATTCTAATGGTTTAAGGCACCTGAAATACTAAAGTGTAAAATTTTACAACTACGATCATGCAGTACCTTGTTGCTCTAGATTGAATATGATAAGAATGTAAAATAATACATTTTTCATCCCTTTATCTTACGCTTTTGTCCTTAATTGATACCTAAATGTACATAGTACTCTGATATTTTATTTTAAGTTGCAACTGGATGAATAGGCTGGAATTTAGTTAAAATGAGTGTGGTCGCATAGTTCATCTCAGTGCGAAAATTCAAGTTCTGAAACTAAATCAAACTCGAATAGAAACAAATCCCAAAAACTCTTTATAAACCCTAAAGTCGTCCAGAGACAAGAGACATGCCTCCCTCTCTATTACTCTCTCTTTTTGCTATTAGAATTATCATGTATTGCTAAACTTTTGTACTTGGTCAAAGGAAATTGAAATCTTGAAACCAATCGAACTGTGAGATCTAATTTGTTTTCATCGTTTAATTCATGTTTTAACTATTAAATGTTCTCATGCACTTATATTCATGATTGTTGCATTCAATCGCTAGGAGGCCTACTAGTTTATTGTTTGTTGCAATCTATAGTTGAGTTGAATATCAAATTCGTAATTATTTGATCCATATAACTTGGGAAGCAACTAGGATTCATTGATTTGCTACGTTAGAGATTATTAAATCTTGGAAGAACGTTTGGCTAAATTAAATACAACCACTTGTGTTTGCATTTTTTAGCTTCATTGATCACTCTAATTATTAATTCTATTACTAAATTAAATCTATAGTGCTTATCTTGGGTAATTTAGTAATTAGGGTTAATTGGATTGCTTGCTTTCTATTCCAATTGTCAAATATTCACATGATGAATTGATATATACTTGCATCTATGATCAGTTGTAAATTCCCAATGGTGAATGTTGACTTCAACCAAGGTTCATTCACTTGGTTGTTTTCGATACTCTAATTTGAATTGTTCATAGTTAATTTCGTTAAAATTATTTACGTTATAATTAGAAGTCTCCAATCCTTGTCTACATAGCATAAAAATAAACTAGTTACTCCTCGTGGGAACGATCCTTACTTGCACTACTACATTTGTTTTTAGAAGATTTTATTTTTGGGTGCTTATGAAAGTACGCAAAATTTTGGCGTCGTTGCCCGAAAAATGATTTATTTTATTTTTGTGCTTTTTATTTGTTTATTTCATTCAAAAAAATTTCATTAGTCTTCAATATTTGCAATTCGGTAGACTTTTTGCTTCAATTGGACTAGGCTTTTTTATTTTGAAGGAAAATGGCGTTCTAAGCAATACTTGTCGATCCAAAGACCACCCCTTCCCAAAGAAAAATTCCATCGTTTTCTAGGATTTTTAGGCATTTTATTATTTTTCTTTTAGATCTTCCTCGACTATTTATGACCATGACCCGATCTTCTAATCAAGGTGATTTGCAGTACGATCTAGAAATAGAGAGAACTTTGTTCAGCTTAAAGAGTGATATTCAGCAAAATTCCAACGAATACGATCTCATTCATAATCCCTTATTTGCAAGTAATTTTGATTTAGAGAAAGAGGAAGTCATGGTAGGGAATCAAACTTTGAAAGAGTTTGCAACCTCGGATTTGAGTCAACAACCCTTATGCAGAACATTTCCTACTTTTAGATACTGCTACTACCTTTGAACTAAAATCTGGACAAATACATCTCTTGCCCACTTTTCATGGTCTTATAAGTGAAGATCTTCATAAGCATCTGAAAGAGTTTCATGTGGTCTACACAACTATGAAACCTACAGGAGTTAATGAAGAGTAGATTAAGCTAAAGGCGTTTCCATTCTTTTTGAAGGATTCAGCTAAATATTAACTCTATTATCTACCATCAGGATGTATTACTACATGGGACGAGATGAAGATGTTATTTTTAGAGATATATTCCAGATTCAAGGGCATCTAACATTCAAAAAGAAATTTGTGGTATAAGATAGGATAGCAGAGAATCCATCCATGAGAATTGGGAACATTTCAAGAAGTTATGTGCAAGTCGTCCCCATCAACAAATTAGTATGTAGCTTCTCATCCAATATTTCAATGAAGGCCTTCTACCCATAGACAGGAGTATGATTGATACTACTAGTAGAGAAGTTTTAGTGGATAAAACTCCCGAGGGCACAAGGAACTTAATTGCAAACATAGCAGCTAATGCTCAACAATTTGGCACTAGACTCGACCTTCCTTTTAAACATGTTAATGAGGTAAATATCTTATCCATTGAACAAAAAGTTACGAGTCTAAATTCCATTTTCCTCAAATGATTGTAGGTAATATGCAAAAGGTAAAGGCTAATAGAATTTGTTTGGTAGTAGGGCATCCAACTGATATGTGTCCAACTCTTCAAAAGGACCTCGGTGAGCAGATAAATGTAGCAGGTGGTTTTTCTTGACAACTGCAAAGGAAATATAATCCCTATTCAAAGACATATAATCAGGGATAGGGGGATCATCATAATCTTAGCTATGAAAATCAACAAGTAAATCAGCCTACAACTTAAAATCACCCAAATTTCCAGCAATATAAGCAGCCATACCCTCCAAGACAACAACAGGGCCAAACTTCTAACTCTGGTATGTCTTTAGAAGATATTGTTAAATCTTTGGCCACTAATACTTTGCAATTCCAACAGGAAACAAAACAATTCGAACAAAAGACGAGGGATAGTATTCAAAGTTTGGAAAATTAGATGGGCCAGAAGGCAAACACAATTAGTTGGCTTGAGTCACAAAGTTCGGCAAAACTACCCTCTCAAACAATAGTGAATCTAAGAGAAAATTCAAGTGCAATCATTTTGAGAAGTGGTAAGGAATTGGAGGTTCCAGTAAAGTATCCCCTACATCGTCGGAGCAAGAAAAGGTGAAAGATGTCACTACATACAAGAATATTTCCAATGACGATGATACATCTAAATGTAAGTTTTTACCTCCTGAATATAAACTAGTACCCGCATTTCCTCAAGCTTTAGCAAAATCTAGGAAAGATGAGCCAATTGGAAATTTATATAAAAAATTTCGTAGATGCAAAGTATATATTCCACTTTTAGATGCTATTGAACAAGTACCTCATTATGTTAAATTTTCGAAAGAAATAATTACAATTAAGAGGAGACAGAAACTCAAAGGATATGAGAAATAAAAGTTGGGGAGAATGTCTCCGCATTATTCGAAGAAAACTCCCTATGAAATGCAAAGATCAAGGTATGTTTACCATCCCTTATATGGTAGGTTACACTAGATTTTAGAAGGCCATGTTAGACTTGGGAGCCTTTATTAATGTCATGCCATATTCTATTTATGTTTCTTTGAAACTTGGACCTTTGAATAAAAGTGGTACTGTGATCCAACTAGGTGATAGATCTAATGCCTATCTAAGGGGATGATTGATGTTGTTCTCATGCAAGTTAATGGATTGGTTTTCCCTACTGATTTTTATGTGTTTGACATGAAAAATGGTGATCAAAATACAACTATTTTGTTAGGAAGTCCATTCCTATAGACATCAAAAACTAAAATAGATGTTCATAGTGACACACTTACCATGGAATTTGATGGTGAAATAATCAAATTCAATATCTATGATGCCATAAATTGTCCTAATGATGATAATCCTATCTATTCCATTGATGTTATTGATTTTTTAGCATGGGAAGTTTTCGAACTTAGTGGAAAGGATGGCTTGTAAGTTGCTAATAGCAAGCACTTGAGAAAAAGAATGAGAGTTAGCCTTGAGTACCGACTTGCAAGAAACTATTGCAGTGTTGAATGATTGTCCAAAGTTACAGCAATCAGGTAACATCTCTTATATTGCATTACCAGATTCTAATGAGAAGCTTCTGCCTCCTATTTTGCAGGCCCCCACTCTAGGTTTGAAGCCTCTTTTCAGCCACCTTCCAGTTGAGTTAGATCACAAAGTTGATGGTCATAGACTTAAACCTTTCTATGAAGGTCGCCAAGTGGAGAACGTGACAAAATTGAGCTTTGGGGATCCAATTGATGCCTATTGAAGAAGGAAACCTAGTCAAAGACAATAAATAAAGGCACTACTTGGAAGGCAACTCAAGGGAGTTCGTTCATTTATCTTTTTATTTATGCATTCATATTTTGGTTATTTTCGTCTTTTTCTTTGTATTTCACCTTGCATTGGGAACAATTTAAGTTTTAAGTGTGGGGGGAAGGGATTTAGGTTGTGTTTAAATATTGATGTTATGTTTAATTATTATAAAATTTCAAGAAAAAAGAGCTATGGTTTTCCACGATTTTTGGTTGTATATGCTATGTGCAAGATTCAACTGAACTTCTGAAGAATTCATAATATGATTGAATGAATAATCTTCCAACTTAGAGTTAATTAGTCGAGTTATTTTCTTTGAGGATGGTAGTAAATGAACTTGGTAGACAAAAAATTAGTGAGGTTTTGAGCCTTTAGATTGACACATTCATATCAATCTCACTAATCCCTTTCATGAGTGATATTCTTCCATGGACATGTTTCTCTAGAATTTTCCTTAATTCTTTTCATGCATGAACATGATTAAGGTCATCTTTGTTATATAAGCTAGCCACCCAAGCCAAATAGCCTATACTGTAAATTTTTATTTCCCTTTGTTGAACCCCTTTGAGCTTTATTATTTTTTCTTTTATAAACCCACATTACAAGCTTTAACTTGAAAAAACAATGCCTTTACACAAGCCGTAGGCTAGTGTAGTATTAATAGTCCATCACTATGATATGTATGGGTGTGCAAGAATTAAGTGTAGGGGTGTTTGAATTTATTGTAGGGCTATAACTGGTGAAATGGAACATATTTTCAGTCTCAATTCATGAATCCCATTGTTGGTGTAAATTGTTTTTGAAAAAAATGATGAAAGAAAAGAAAAGAAGTGATGGAAGAAATGGTTTTTAATGTTACAAATTATCCTATGTTCGTGATTCCTCCAAACATTCCAAGGAAGGGTTTGGTTTGTGTGAAATAGATGCGTAGAAGTTGTAGAGTGGAGTGGCTTTACATGTTTTATATACATTTGAGCTTGATTTGATTCAATCTTTGCTCCACTAGTTTCGATGGCTTTTGAGCTACATAGCCAAATATTTTCCACCTTGACCTTAAGCCACATTACAACCCTTGAAAAGACCTTATGATTCATATTATTCTAGTGATCTAAGTCGTGGAGAATAAGAAGATATGCAAACATATAGTAGATCATTTTCACTGGAAGAATCTGAGCGAAACACTTATCTTTCAAACACATGAGATATGTATGGGTGTGCAAGAATTAAGTGTAGGGGTGTCTGAATTTATTGTAGGGCTATAACTGGTGAAATGGAACATATTTTCAGTCTCAATTCATGAAACCCATTGTTGGTGTAAATTGTTTTTGAAAAAAATGATGAAAGAAAAGAAAAGAAGTGATGGAAGAAATGGTTTTTAATGTTACAAATTATCCTATGTTCGTGATTCCTCCAAACATTCCAAGGAAGGGTTTGGTTTGTGTGAAATAGATGCGAAGAAGTTGTTGAGTGGAGTGGCTTTACATGTTTTATATACATTTGAGCTTGATTTGATTCAATCTTTGCTCCACTAGTTTCGATGGCTTTTGAGCTACATAGCCAAATATTTTCCACCTTGACCTTAAGACAGATTACAACCCTTGAAAAGACCTTATGATTCATATTATTCTGGTGATCTAAGTCGTGGAGAATAAGAAGATATGCAAACATATAGTAGATCATTTTCACTGGAAGAATCTGAGCGAAACACTTGCCTTTCAAACACATGAGAGTAGAATGCTTATTCCCGTGAGGGTCTACTTGTTTGGTTTACTCCATCTTCATATGAGAATGCTTGCTAATTGATTATAAGTTATGAGAGAATGTTTGTTCATGATGTGTTATGTGTTTTAAAGAGTTTGGTCAATCTATGTTGATGGCGCTACAACTATGATGTTTTTGGGAAAAATAAAATTTGAGTTTTACTCAAGGATAAGCAAAAGCTAAGCTTCGAAACCAATCCAACTGTGAGATCTAATTTGTTTTCATCGGTTAATTCATGTTTTGAGTATTGAATGTTCTTCTGAACTTATATTCATGACTGTTGTATTTAATCGCTATGAGACCTATTAGTTTATTATTTGTTGCAATCTGTAGCTAAGTTAAATATCAAATCCATAATTGTTTGATCCTTTTAACATGTGAAGCAACTAGGATTCAATGATTTGTTGCATCAGAGATTGTTAAATCTTAGGAAAAACGTTTGACTAGATTAAATACAACCCTTGTCTTTGTGTTGTTTAGTTTTATCAATCTCTCTAATTATTAATCCTATTACGAGATTAAATTTAAAGCGCTTGTCTTGGGTTTTTAATAATTAGGATTAGCTGGATCGTTTATTTTCTAATTAACTACAATTGAGGAGAGATAGGAAATAATTCCAACTGTGAATATTCACAAGATGAATTGATATATACTTGCATCTATGATTTCTTGTAAAGTTCCGATGGTAGATGTTGACCTAGATCAAGGTTCATTATCTTGATTGTTTTCGATACTCTAATTTAAATTGTTCGTAGTTAATTTCTTTAAATTGTTTGTGTTATAATAAAAACTCCCCAATCCTTGTTTACATAGCATAAAAATAAACTAGATACTCCTCGTCGGAATGATCCTTACTTTCACTACTAGATTTGTTAATAGAAGTAAACGTTTTACTTTTAGCTATCGAGACAGTAGGCTAGAATACTCCTCGCTACTCGAGGATGTCTGGGAGATTTCCATTAGTTATGAAATATATTATTGGGCCCATCCAAAGAGCTCACGATCAATGTTCTTTAGTTCGAGGCTCTGATTGATTCTAGGCTCTGTCACAATTTTGATATGGACTGTTCTATCAAGTCCTTCAACTCCCATGTTACTTGTCTAGACAATGGATTGGCCTTATAGTTATCAGCTTAAGCAATCTTATAATTTCACAACCCTTCAATCGCCATTCAATATCATGAATGTTCGGACAATATAAACTCATATTCTTGTCTTTCCTTTCAAATGCACCCTTAATCTGACCTACCATAAGTTGAGAACCACTGAAGAATTTCATATGTTCAAGTTTCAGATTGCTGGCAAGCTCAAGAGCAATGATGACGGCCTCATACTCTGCCTTACTATTGGTGGCTTAAAATTCAAACCTAAGCACACATTATTTGAACCCGAGCACACATTAAATATCTAAGGTCTGGGTTTGTAATAATGATACCTACACCCAGCCCAAGGAGTTGGATGTCCTATTGATGAAAATTTCCCACATGTTCAAGATGTCATTGTCATTGCTCAGGTTTTTCCCTGGCCCTGAGGCCTTGGAGTGAGTTTCGCAATGGAATTAGCCAAGGTACGTGCTTTAGTAGAAGGTCGGGGTTTGAACTCTATATCAAATTCTCCAAGCTCAATTGCCCATTTTAATAACCTCCATAAGATGTCAGGTTTTTGAAGTATATGCTTAAGCAGCTAATTTGCAAGTACCACAATTGGATGAGATTGAAAATATTGTCGAAGTTTTGGCGTTGCCATGACCAAGGCAAGGCCAAGCTGTTCGACTAAGGTATATTTTGTCTCCGCATCAAGTAAGACCTTGCTCACATAGTAGATGGGTTGTTAAGCTTTATTAACCTGTTTTAGCAATACACCACTTACTGCATTCTTAGATATGGCTAAGTACAAAAACAAAGTATCACAGGGCTTAGATCTAGTAAGAATGGGGAGAGATGCCAATGTTTGTTTGAGCTCCTGGAAAGATCTTTTACACTCCTCATCCCAATCAAGGCTTCTACTATCCCTGAGAAGTTGAAAAAAGGAAAATACCTATTAGCTGCCTGGGACATGAACCTGTTTAGAGCAACAACATGGCCTGTCAGTTTCTGTACCTATTTCTTAATCTTAGGTGACTCCATTGATGCCAAGGCCTGTATCTTGCTTGGATTAGCCTCTATTCCCCTGTGAGTGATCATGAGGCCTAAGAACTTTCTCGAAGCTAAGCCAAATGCACATTTCTCTGGGTTTAGCTTCATCATATATTTTGTAAAGTGTTGAATACCTCCTCGAGGTCGGATTTATGTTCGTCCACTTGTTTGCTCTTCACCACCATGTCATCAACATAGACCACAATATTTTTCCGATCAAATTGGTAAAAACTTTGTTGATAAGTCTCTGATAAGTTACCCCAGTGTTCTTTAAACCAAATGACATGACCTTGTAACGGTATATGGCAGAATCAGCCATGAGGATCTGATGATAGCCTGAAAATGCATCAAGGTAGCTGTATAACTTATGTTCCGATGTACTATCCATGAAATTGTAAATCCGAGGCATGGGATAGCTATCCTTAGGACATGCCTTGTTAAGTTCCATAAAATCAATACAAATCTCCATTTACCACTGGCTTTTTTCCCTAGAACAACATTGGCAAGCCAATCGGGACACTGGACCTCCCATAGAACCTAACACTGACGAGCTTATCAATTTCTTCAAGAATGACCTTCAATCATTCCAATACAAAATATCTATTTCCCTACTTATCTGGTTTAGCCCTCGGACTAATTTAAGTATATGAACCCCAACCTCAGGATCTATCCATAGCGTATCCTCAACCCTCTATACAAAGACGCTAATGCTACTAGACAAGTAGTTAATAAGTTCAGCCATTAGGGTGATGTGGAGATCGTGACCAATTATCAACTTTTTATTGTGCTCGACTCGACCTCTATTAATTTTTCCATTAGAGCAAGTCTCCCTTGCTGCTCAAGCTCAAGCTCAGATGTTGAAAGTTGCATAACGTCAGTTTTTATTTCCCAAACGCTAGTAACATAGTATTGTCTAGCAACTTTTTGGTCTCTACACACGACCCAAGGCCATCACCTACAGGAAACTTCATGGCATGGTGTAATGTGGATATAATTGCTTTGATCTTATTAAACAATGATCTTCCCAAGATGGCATTATAAGCCATCGAAGCACGAACTACTTGGAAAGATGTGATCTCTATCACCTATTTCTCATCAAAAACCTAAAGTTAGAGGAAACTTGACGACCCCCTTTGAGATGATAACACCACCACCAAATCCCTAAAGAGGGGTTTTAACTACTTTGAGCTGCTTGGTTGAAATTTTCATCTTAGTGAAAGCCTCATAAGAGAGTATGCTTACTGCACTTCCATTGTCAATCAAAATCCTTCTCACTTCAAAATTGGCAACAATTGTTGAAATGACTAAGTCATAGTTGTGGGGAAATGATATATCTTCCAAATCCTTCGTACCAAAAGTAATCTCCTCAAGATTATTAGGAGATTTTCTTGGAGCCAAGAATATTGTCTAGCATACTATTTTCATCCGCTTTTCGATTCTTCTCCTCATGCAAGCCCAATAAAAATGTTGATGGTTCCTACCGTAGGTTAATCAGCCTCAGAGGCTTTTTTTCCTGTCATGATCATTCATTGAGTATTTATCATAACCAAAATAGGAACTCAGAAACCTTCTTTTAATAAGGGCCTCAATCTTTCATTGCAAAGCCTTGCAATTCTCCATGATATGCTCTTGATCCCGATGAAAATTACAATACTTGTTCCTGTACCAGAAGTCGGGAGGGTATCTCATCCTTGTAGGCCATTGAGCTCTTTCATGTATTTGATCCCCACCAAGATATTGGTTTTGAAGGTGTTCAATATGGTGAATGATGTTGATGCCACCTCTAGTCTCTACTTAGTTCGAGGGATTTCTTGCTGGGGATTCGAGTCATGCTGCCATTTATGGTTGACCCTATCATATGTTGGTCCAACTTTCCTTTGATTTAATGTCTTCTCCATATTAATATATTTCTTGCCTCGATTTAAGAGCTAGATCACTAACTTTGGTGGATTTTTTATAAGGACATTTGAATGCCTCACAATTTATAGCATATGTAAAGGTCGAGATAGTTGTTGTGATATGTAGGTCAAGAATTTGAAGCCTTTCTTTATTAAACCTCGTCATGAAATCATATAAGGTTTCATTTCGCCCTTGATGAAGTGTATGAGGAAAGCTATTATTTTTCTAATATGCTCACTACTTGCAAAGAAAGCAGAGAACTTATCAGCTAAATTTGAGGTGGTTGATCATGTCAGTTGTACCATCATACTCTTTTATACAAGGATATTTGAATCTGTCAGGTAATGAGCAGGACAATATCTTGGGGGTAAACGGAGTGTTAAAGATGAAACTTATTGAGCCCTTAGTGTTTTAAAATAGGCCTGCCAGTATTTCTTTTTAAATGATCCTGGCAAGTTCACTAGACTCCATAGTTGTCCCTACTCCACTAACATAAGGAATAACAAGTGGAGCCTAAGCTCGAGCATCAGCCATAAAACCTCTTTGGGGCGTCGATGTAGGTGAGGGATGTGAATTCTTTTGACTTAACAGTTGAGTTAGAGTGGCAACCTATTGATGGAGCTCTTCAAATTCTCCAATAGTAACAATTGTTGCTGGGGCTCTGGTATTTCTAATAATTCTTCTTGGGGAACAAGTGGATCTTCAAGAGGAGGAGGGGATTTGGAATGGATGAGCTTGCTGGAGGAAGTCCTTATCGTGTGTTACCCATGGCTTTTGTTAGCTTTTCCCATAGATGGTTCCAATGATGCTGCTAAAAAGTACCTGTGATTTCTGAGCTTAGCAACTGATAATAAGCACGAATGAGATCTTTTGGTACCTAAAATAAAGGTGTCAAGGTGTGTCTTGATCGCTCCTCCGATGCTTAAGTTAGAGAGAAAATTTGTGCATGAAGCTATAAACTAAAAGTAATGAAAAACATACCTGAATAATGAGTTGAGACTCTATATGTAACGTCCCAAATTCTCGAAAACCGGAGCGTTAAAATAATATTCGTTTCTTTCTTTGGTTCGACCCCTTTGACGCTAGCCAAAGTATTTTATAAATCCAATTTTTTTTTAAATATATAAAAATATAATGGAAGCTAGTTATCTATATAACTTCGGCAAATGTAGCAAAATTTGATTTTTTAAAAGATTTGAAGGCAAATCGACAATTACGGATTAAACAACAGCAGAACGATAATAAATTTGACCTAGTGAATGTCTATTAAAATTTATGAAATTTTTACAGGGACTAAACCATTCATATATGTACCACATATAAAAATTTAGGGTCTCGATGATAACATTTGAAGCAAGAAAATGTTGCTCTAAAATGCTGGACAGAAAACTCGGATTTGTAACGACGCAGTTTACTAAAATGAGCATAACTTTTTCTCTAGATAATATTTTAAGGAAATTCCAAAGGCTACGATTAGAAGATTCATGGATCTTTCAAACTCAACTAATTTCACTTTAAAACATACACTGTAGCCCAAGTTATGCTACTTTCAACTAGAAGGACAGAAACTGAAATTTTCACCCAGCATAAAATACAACTTCATACAAATCAATCCAACACTTTTAAATTCTTGTTAACATGCACTGTCTAAAAATGGAACAAAATAAACATTAAAAATCATTTCTAAAAGTTCATCTAAGTTCCATAAAATATTTACAAAATGGAAATCTTTACTCTAAAGTGAAAGCATTTCAGATCGCCGAACACTTGCCACCACGCCAACCACTACCATGCCTCGATCTTAACCTATAAATTTTTTTAGAAGGGGTGAGTACTATAAATAATACTCAGTAGGAAACACTTAAGTAAACTGTAAAAATATATATTTTCAAAAATGCAAACTTTGGTCAATTATGTCACCGTCAATTTCAAGCAAATTGGTGTTCAGTCAGTCCGCTTACTCTTAGATTTTGATAACCCCATTTCATTTGTTATAATCATCTCTTCATCTCTTGTTTAAACCACCAAACGGTGATTCCATCATTAGCAACACAATAACACATTTAATGCAAACGAAAATATATAAATCTTACATCACTTACATAAGTGCCGAAACACCCCTACCTTAATGCTTTGATTTTGAAAATGTAGCGTACGTCTTGCCCTTTTCTTTAGAAATTTTCAGATTCAAAGTTCTTTTTGTCTATGGAAGAAGAGGCAAAATAATTTGATGCATAAGTATAATAGGGAGAGAGAGAGTGGCCAAAGAAGTTGGGATTTCAGCTTTGAAAATGAACTCACGACTTAAAACAAAAGAGACGGTTTCATGGCAGTGCAAAAGTGGATGTTAAAATGCACTTAGTGGGTAGGTTGAAATTGAAATTGTTTAGATAAGAGTTAAAATGCTAAGTGAAGATAATTTGTGGATTTTGAATGATGGACGTGCCTTTAGAAATTATGGGTGGTTATTGTTTTTAAATTTTAAATGAAAGTGACGGTTGGCATGGAACTTGTAAATTGATTTTCAAATGGTAGTTCACGGAAAAGGTATTGGTTTGTGGATAATTAAACACTAATGGCAGTTTATGGAAATGAAAATTGGTTGGCAGTTAACAATTAACATTTTTGAATTTTAATATGCTAAGTGGGGTTATGGCATTGACAAAAATGGAAGTTTATTAAAATGATAAATTGGAGCATAAATGATAGGTGATGAAACATGCAAGTAATTTGTCCAATTTCAAAAAAAAAAATAGTTTACTTAATGGAAACAAATATGGTAGTATTAAAATAAAGTGTGTCGTAAGAAAACTAATGTAACCAAATTAACATAAAATTTTGTCGATTAAGAGCGATTTTAACACCTTGTAAAATTGAAGAAAATCAAGTACATGGAATTTTACTTTCGTGACCAAAATTTAATTTGAACTATTAGGAAGTGTCGTAGCGATAAAATAATTATATTTGAGTCCTATAAGAAAATTTTATTTGGAACGAAACAAAACACTTTTTTTTCCTGTCGCTACACTATATAATAGAGGTAGGTAGTTTACTTCCTATAGGACTGAAGTAGTTGAACATCCTTATCTCAAATAGTTCCCCTTGGGAAGGGTATTTGACTTGCACTATAATTGCAAGACCAACCACAATTTGATGGTAATATATTTTAGATAGAGTCCTCCTATGCATAGGACTCTTGGGTTGAGGAATTTGGATAGGGTTAGAGTCCTAAGGACCTTGGAGTCCTTCAAAGTTTAAGTAAAATGATCGTATTTGACAAAGGGAAAGGCTTGAGGACATCATGTCTTCATGTAGTTCGCATGCCCCGAGGACAGTCACCATAGAAGTCTTAATTGTGTAATATCTAGTGCTCAAGCATAAGCTGTCCCAAGCATGGTGGTGATGAAATCAGGAAAAAGGTCCTTTCGAATCCTCAAGATCTAGAAGGTTGGGACCTACGAACATTGAGTATATCAGGATCATCAATTTTTTTCTTTTCCAAAACCCCACCACGGGTTCTTAGGTGGTTCTGCCCCTATAGGTGATCTCTAGTTTTTCTAATAGTAGGCCCCATAAAGCTTGAGGAGCACTACCACTTCCTTGCTCTGGCTGTTAATTTCAACTGCGAACTATACAAGTACTCTTATGATTAACCATATGCACAAGTGCAGTGCAAGGCATGAACTAGCTGATGATTGCTAATTTGAACAGATTTGAACAGGGTAAAGTGGAGTATTTCTACTGGTTGATATTATTGTGTAATTTGTCAGCTTCATTTACAACCTATTTTGTGCAAAACTTTAAACTCTCTAGCCATTCAATTTCATAATCCAGTAGGGGTTGAATTAAACTGTAAAAAAGGGGTCGAAGACTATTGGAATTTGGTTTAAATTTGGTTAAAGTAAAACTAAGAAAAGTTGATTTTGTATCAACTTGGGCCAAGTATTTGGATAGGTTCCGATGGTCAAATCATGCAAGTAAATAGACTAACTTATTCTATTCGTAGAGTAAATGATCGTAGTACATTGGGTATCTCAAATCAATTCTAGATATATAAATGAGAAATTGAAGTCCAAAATTTGAGGAAAAAAATCGATTTTCAGCATATACTACTACCGCTCAAGCAGCAGCCTCCAGCATAGCGAAAGAAAAATTCTTGTTTTGAGCGCTCGAGTGCTAAACTGGGCAGATAGCAAGCTGCCTGAAGGGCTGTGTTTCTTCACGTAAAATACTGAATGTTAGGACATTTCTCTTGGGCCACAACCCCCCATTCTCTATAAATTGGACGTCCTAAGGGGCGTAAACTGATTCCATATCATATTCATTATCTGTTTTGCATCAAAACTCATCAAAGTGATTTTTCTTGCATAGAAAATCATGGTTTTGGAAGAGAGAAAATTCTATTTCAAGTTCGTTGGTCTGCGTAATTTAGAGTGCTCCTATTGTAGAACGTGGTCATTGTATTTTGAAAGATGATTGTCAAAACAGTTCGCATCGATGCAAGGCAAATTCGTCTTTAGGAAAAAGAGTCAAATTCTTGTCTCAACCAATTCATTTGATTTTCTTTTCATCCTTTCTATGTCAAAGTCTTTTAACTTTATTTCGATTTAGTGGAAACACTAACTTTTTCAATTTCTGGAGAATTTTGAATGAATAATTGAAATGCTAGAATTGAATAAATCACTTGTCACTTCGTCTTCTATTTTGGTAAGTTAAAGTTATGTTCGATTTCATACTATTGAAAAATTTAGTTATAATTATGCACGTTTTTGGTATAATTCCTCCGACAATCTTTAAGACGAATTTTGTGAGCATATTAAAATATTTGCAATAAGGATCATGATATTGCATGAACAACATTCATTAACTGCGGCATATTATTTATCATATCTGAAACTATCAATCACGATGAAATTCACTTTCTGTAGTACCTAATGCATGTGCATGGAAAAACTTATCTCTTGAGGGAATGAAACAGTGTTTTTACATTTGCATTTATAGCATAATTGGGTTTTGTTAATATTCATTTGGAAGGGAATTAATATTTAATAGGATTCTGGTTACTTCATGCCAATCATTAAGATGACAAAAGGCATGGCTGTCCGTAAATGTCTTTGATGATCTTCACTTGCATTTATTCAGTTTTTTTTTTTTTTTCCTTAATTCGCTAATGGGTGTGTCCCTTCATAGCAATATTTGGTTTCGTTGGAAGTTTGAATACATGAAAACGTATGCCCCTTCATTTTTGTTGTAAGCTAACGGTTCGCCTTTTGGAAATGAAGGTGTACATCATGGAACTTTGGCCAAAGGCCAAAATTATTGATCACGTTGTGATCTAGGAGCACATATAAAAGTGAAGTTGATCTCGATAGACTAATTCCTTAACATGGAATTATTATTTTATCCAGATTATGGAACCATGGCAAGAAAATGAACATGTGAGCACATCGTTATTGGCAAGTTTAGTGCCAATATAAAGACGGTTCAATGAATGGTTGCGTGTTTCATTAATTTGACTCAAATAAATTGTGTTTGGGACTGTGGTCAAAAATTGAAAGACCAAATTAAAGTTGTATTTAAAACAAATGAAAGAGACATTTTTTCTGCATATTTTAGGGTGGCAACACAAAATTTGTCTTAGATTATCGGAGTTATAATTAATGCTTGCAAAATTATATAAAAATTTCAAGACTTGTTGATGCAACATTACTATTTGTTGCACAAGCATATCTATTTGAGAAATTGTGGGGGTAACTTATTTTTCAAGTTTCATTCCCTATACCTTATAAAACGTAGAAAAAATTTCTATGCATGTGAAAAGGTAGAAGGTCCTTGTACTAATTTTAGAAGTACAAGGATGGTTCACATACGTGAAGCACTCTTAATAAGTGGATAAATGCGATGAAAATCAATTATTTCATTTGTATCGGATATGCAATAATGATTGTTGGAACATTTGAAGAATGTTCATAAATTAAAGTTGATAGTGGTTCAATTGTAAATTGAATACCCATGATTTGAAACCCACTGGAAAATATGTTTGACTAGTGCAATAATATGTTAGAAATCCTCCGACCATATTGGAAGATGATAAAGCTTTAGATTAAAGCTGGATAGAAGCATGTGACTTCATAAAAGATTTCTTGGTTGGTGACAAACTGTATCTACTAAATGAATATTGAGATACAAAGTCACTTGTAATGGTAAGTTTAGACTTACACATTGAAAATATAATATCATCAAGTAGTTGATCTCTAATGGTGTAAACTCATTGATCCACTATGTATAAGTTTAGCGAGATATCAAGTATACTGCATATTGAAGGGAATAAGATTAAAGCATATTACATTAGAACCTTTGTAATGGTAATCTAATCTTGTTGATTGGTGTTACTATTAATTATGATATTCAGCTATTAAATTGCAATACAAGATTCTCTTTGTGGTTGGTAAAGATGCGAACAGTACTCGCTCATATGGATTTGGACAAAGCGTTGTTGGGATCTGACAAGATGTCCACAACTTGGACTATGGAGGAGAAACAACGAAGAGATTGAAAGGCCCTATCTCAAACATATCTCCATCTTTCTAATAATATTCTTCAAGACGTTTTGAAAGAGAAGTCAACCGTTGTTTTATGGTTAAAATTGGAGCAATTATGCATAACAGAGTCTTACAAACAAATTGCATCTAAAGTAATATCTATATTCTCATCGTATGACAGGAGGTACATCTCTTGAGGATTACCTATTTACTTTTAGAGAAAATGTCCTTGATTCAGAGACCTTGGAGGTCAAATATGATGAAGAAGACTTGGGATTGATTTTGTTGTCTTCATTGCCCGCCTCATACATGTCTTTTAGAGACACGATACTATATAGTCATGATACCCTCACATTGAATAAGTCAACGATACTCTATATTCAAAGGAGAAGATGAAACATCTTGTATCATCTGTAGATCATGGAGATGGTCATATTGTTCATGGTGGTCATTTGAGAAGAAGTTAAAATCTAACTTCAAATTTCGTAATTAAAGGGACACTTGGTAAACATTTGTTATAATTTGCAGAATAAATCAAATTACACTGCACATCAACAATTAGAAACTTCAGAAGAAGCAAGTATTGCAGAAATCCTAGCAATGATGGAAAGATTCTACTTATGTCTAACTACAACTGCAAACCTGACAAGGCTTCGGTTTCGGATACAGCTTGCACTTTTCATATGACTCATAATCAGGATTGTTTTCAACATATGAAGTTTCAAAAGGTGTTGCGATGATTGGTAATAACACACTTTGTTAGATAGCTAGTATTAGTCGGGTCAAAATAAAGATGTTTAATGGGACGGTTACAACACTTAATGCAGTGAGACACGTTCAAGATTTAAAGAAAAAATTTATCTCCTTGAGTACTCTTAATTCAAAAGAGTATAGCTACACTGTTGAAGGTGGAGTTCTGAAGGTTATCATAGGAGCCCGTGTTGTTTTGATGGGACATAGAAAATCCCATTTATAAATCTTGCATGTGATACAGAATCTTTGAGTAATCAGTATATTTTAAGAACGGATTGAGAGTTGATTTTTGTATCGTTGGAGTCTAATTTGGGGTCTTCATTTAAGAATACATCTCAGTTGAATTTTGAAGATATTAGTAAATCCATCTTGTTACCATTATTGATGATGTCATCGTATTCACTTGCTAGAAATAGACCCCTTTTTTGCCATAAGATTCCATAGATACAATTCTGCTTATTTTGTCTATGATTTGAATGCAGTTAATGGTGTTAATTCTAACAAAGACATTTTTTTGGTGCATTCAGTTTTGATTCTATTACAGGGCTTGAGACAACGATGTTTGGTGGTTATTGGATCACTTTTGCCCTAGCTGAGGTGGAGAACATTTCTAATTGGAATTGTTGATGGTGAAGTTCGTTTGTGTTTTTCATTAAAGAGTTCAAGTTTATTTCTGCAATGAAATTTGACTTCAGGTGGAGAATTTTTTTTTAAGTTTTGTTCATTGTAGTGAAATTTGTGTCAATGTGGAGATTGTTAGAATTTGGATGTGACTAGAATTCTTTGTTGAAGATAACTGAGAGTTTAATTAAAGTACACGTTAAGAAGAATTCTACTTGAAATGCTTGTGGAATCCTATTCGAAGTCTACTCAAAATTTCTAGTTGGAGTTCATGTAGAAGTCCTATTGAGAGTTGGAATTTGTGTTGGACATAATGAGATCAAGATAAGGAAACTTTTAGACATTCTATTTCATCTACAACTATACTTCTAAGGTTTGGATTGTTTCCTTTATATATTTGGCTCTTCTCTACAATTTAGTTGAGTTGCTTAATTTCATTATGAGTTAGAAACATTGTAAACACGTAATTTTGTTCTTTTTCTCCGTATTATAATAAAATCTTCATCTTCTACAAATTATTTTCTTCTTGTATTCTGATTATCTTTAATTTACATAATTGTTTTAATCTCTTATCTAGTCATAAAAAATTGGTATCGAGAATGTTCCGCTTTCAATAAAGTGGTTTCAAATCTAGTCTAGATTATAACAATTGAAGATTCCAAAATCTTGATTCAATGGGACAACTAAATTATGAAGATTCCATGAAGCACTTTGGAAAAAGTTCTCACTCGTTCCTATTTTAATTAAAGTGCTTTTTGCGGAGAGTTAAAATGCTAAGTTATGTTTTTAATGATTCCTATAATTTGATTAAATTAAGTAAAGTATAGCAGAATACTCTAAATAAGTGGTCACATATATAAGTATGAAATGGGATCGCTGCTATGAGAATTGTTTGAGGCTGAAATTCTCAAAAACACTAATGAAACCCAAGAGCAGTTCATGGCTAAAATGAACACAATCATGAGAACCGAAACTATTTTGAGAAGATGCTGTGTGAGTACTGTTGTTTTGGTTTACAACAACAGTTGAATGGCTCAAGACATCACGTTCACCAATTAGTCAAATAAATCGATAGTACTTCACTAGGGCAGGTTAAAAGTCAGAACATACTTCTACTAATTTTCATTCATGTCAGGGATTATTGGAATTTGGTTAATTAAAGCTAAGAAAAGTTGATTTTGTATCAACTTCGCCTAAATATACGGATAGGTTCCAAAGGTCAAATCACATAAGTAAATAGACTAACTTGTTCTACTCATTGAGTAGATTATATTTGAAATCTCAAAATTAATTTCGAATAAATGAGAAATTGATGTCCAAGGTTAGAAGGAAAAATAAATAAATAAAAACAATTGGACTTCGATATATAAGACTGTCGCTTGAGCAGCAGCTTCACGCGCAGCGAGTGGCAGACCATTGTTTTGGGCGCTCGAGTGATAAACTGGGTAGAAAGGAAGCGGCCTGAAGGGTTGTGTTTCTTCAAGTAAAATACTGAATTTTGGGGCCGTGTGTCTCTGACCAAACCCCCCCCCCCCACTCTCTGTAAATTGGACATCCTATGAGGCCTAAATTCATTCCATATCATATTCATTATTTGTTTTGCATCAAAACACTTCATAAAGTGATTTTTCTTGCATAAAAAATCATGGTTTTGGTAGAGAGAAATTCTATTTCAAATTCATTAGTTTACATAATTTGGAGTGCTCCTATTGAGGGACGTGGTAATTGTATCTTGGAAGATGATTGCCGAAAACAGTTAGCATCGATGCGAGGCAAATTTGTCGTAAGGAGAAAGAGCCCAACTCTTGTCTCGACAAATTCATTTGATTTGCATTACATCCTTTCTATGTCAAAGTCTTTTAACCTTATTTCGATTTAGTAGAAATGCTAACTTTTATTTCAATCTCAAGAAAATTTTGAATGAATAATTGAAATGCTTGAATTGAAGAAATCATTTCTCGGTTCTTTTTCTATTTTGGTAAGTCAAAGTTATATTCGATGAGAATTTGGGAAAGTCAAGCTGATCGGGTGTCTTCATTCAAGAGATAGTAGAGAAGAAGAACAAAACGAAGTGAGAGGCTAAGAGCCAATTGCTTATGGAAAACATACGTGATTGTGAATATAATTATGCAAGATTTTGGTATAATTCTCCCAACAAAGACGACATTTTAATTGCATCTTGTACGTAAATCATGGCTAAATGTAACCATTTTGTAAGATGATCTAAGATCAAATAATTGCAAAGGTCTGTACCAGGGGCGGAGCCATGAAGGATATGCCCGCACTGAACTTTGGCAAATTTTCTTTAAAACCTCCATCCCCCGCAATCTACCTGGATTCTCTGCAACAAATTAAATTGTGCAGATGAATTATTGTAATACATAACTACAAAAATTGGTGTTCCATGCTTGTACAATAAAATGACAGGTGAATAAGAGATCGAGTGATTTACGAGAAGAAAAGAATGGCAGCAGCAGAAGTGTGAAACTGAAGAACATCTCAGTGGCCATTCTTGTGAGTTCCGACTACACTGTTAGTCTGAGTATATTTAGAAGAGAGGAATAAATGTATCTATATATATGTATATACTTGCATGCATGGAGAGAATAAAGGTTTTGTTGACAGTTGACACGTTTGACTGTTTGAGAACTGAGAAGTGTGACACTTGCTGGGAGAAGGGGATGAACACTTGGCTAAGTGTCGACTACTCTGTTAGTCTATTTATATTTAGAAGAGAGGAATAAATGTATCTATATATATGTATATACTTGCATGCATGGAAAGAATAAAGGTTTTGTTGACAGTTGACACGTTTGACTGTTTGAGAACTGAGAAGTGTCACACTTGCGGGGAGAAGGGGATGAACACTTGGCTAAGTGCTAACCCTCATGCATGCACCACTACATGTAATACAATTCACCGACAAAAATATTGCTTATATGTATAATAATCTTTTTTTGAATTAGGTTAGTACTAAGTCTGAATGTCAGAATGTGGCCAGAGCTTGTAGACATTAAATTTGACATATGATGGCAATGGATAATTATAAGTGTGATTTTTTAGACCATATTTGGTTTGGATCAAGATTAAATTTTTATAAATTTTGATAAAATTGATAAAAATATAATTGAAAATTCTCAAAATTCTTATGTTTTCTTCTGCCCCAAGATTTCTCAAGATCACATGAAACTCTTTTTATTCATAGACTAATTTTGACCAAAAAAATTACTGTAGCCAGTGCTTAAAATTGTGCACACACTGGATAAAATCTCTGGCTCCGCCCTCCATTTAGAACAGAAACTGAACACATTATTTTTATGTCATGCAAAAATAAATACGTCTAAGATTTTTCAGGCTAAACTTTAGTACATAACATTAACAAACACCAACAATAGTATACCATCACACATGGCTAGTTAGCTCGATTCGATCTTCTTTGAGTTGATCATCTTCTGCCTCGTGAACCTGAATTGGCTTGAGAGTGTAGAATTTAGCACAACAAAGATAGTAAACCAAGTTGATGAATTGTAAAAGTGTTATCAACCAGTAGAAATACTCCAGCTTCCCCCTGTTCAAATTAGTGTTCGGAAGCCAATTTGATCCCCCATTTCCTGCGCTGTACTTGTGCACAAGGCTGACCATAAGAGTACTGATGTAGTTCCCGGCTGAAATCGATAGCCAGAACAAGGCGGTGGCAGTGCTCCTCATGCTTTCCGGGGCCTGATCGTAGAAAAACTCAAGGTGTCCGATGGACATGAAGGCTTCGGCTATTCCATGTAGGCAATATTGTGGCATTAGCCAGAAAACAGAAATTGGGATTATGGCGTGGGGCTTGTCGATTAGTCCATACGCTGATGCGGCGTCTTTACGCTTGACTTCAATGAAACCAGCAACAAATGTGGCAACTAATGAAATGAAAAAGCCAATCCCCATTCGGGTAAGGAACGAGATCCCACGATCGAGCCCTGTGAATCGACGAATGACTGGGACGAATACTCGATCGTAGAAGACGATTGTCAAAAGCATTGATGTCTGAGTGAAGACAGCCATTGATGCAGCAGGGATTTGGAAGGATTTTGTTTGGTGTCTGTCCATGGTTTTCGCCTGTTGGAGGGAGAATGTGCCTTGTTGAGCATAGGCTGTGATAAGCGGAATTCCAGCTGCCCATATTGGTCCCATACGAAGAAGTGATTTTAGTTCTTCAACGCGGTGGACTGTGTTGAGTTTCCATGGGTTGGGTGCTTTGATATTGTCTTCCTCTGTCACAATGGCAGCCTTGTCCAAGAATCTGTGCATCATAAGACATTATTTCAAGAATTTTTTGATGTAGTTTCCAACCAAAAATTAAAAATCATGGACTAACGAATTTTTTAGTTTGTTTCAATAAGCTTTGTCTGATAATAACCCATATTTCTTTTAGTAACCTCTGCAAATCATGCTAAAAATACGAATCCATGGAGCTGTTCTGCTATATTTAAAATCGCATGACTGAAGGTTTTCTTAAGTTTCCAGGTCTCGTGACTATAACAATGAACCTTAATAACTTATAGATCAGATGACATGTTTCTCCAAATGGAACTAATAAATTAGAAAATGACGGACACGTGTTGGCTTGTGAACGAGAGAAATTATAAGCCATTGATATGTGTGAACAATCTTCATATGGTGATTGGTGACCACAAGGACGAAAACGATACAATGTTACTGTATTAGGCATTGTTTATATGTACAAGTGTATGGCGGATCGAGCCATTACATCCAGCACGTTTTGACCAACCTTTAGTGCAACCGAAGTTGGACATGATAGTTGAAGATTGTAGTCTAAAAGATGGAAAATATACATCTAAGACAAGAAAAATGACTAATAAGTAAGTTCAATGATCGAGTCCAGTTGATACCACCATTCTAATGTTATATTCTCTCTGTAAATCAGATTTTAAAAATCATTTTTTTAATTCACTCCCTCAAAATCAAGTTAATGACTCCGTGCCAAGAAATTTTGTGTTAAGAAACAGAAGAGAAAAAAATATAAGGAAGGAGACTTGCTTCAAGTTCTCAGTATGAATAAGCTTCCCACCAATAGATATATCAGCATCAAGTTCCCAATTTTCATACAACAATTTAGCGTCCGAAACCATTGGTGCGTTGCGCTTCCTATACGCTGCCACACACACTTGTAGTAGTCGCGTAAACGGGCTGCCGTTAGGATCTAGTTTCCGATACAGAGGATACCCGAATCCGAATGCAACTATCGAAAGAGCCATAGCAAATGTGGGTATACCAAGTCCCCATCCCCATCCAATATTATCTTGAATATAAACAAGTACTGTCACTGCCACCAGAATTGATGCCCCCATGCAAAAATAGTACCAGTTGAAGAATTTCCATGTTGTGGTCTTTTGCTTAGGATCGGACTCGTCGAATTGGTCAGCCCCGAACGAGACGACACAGGGACGAATGCCCCCGGAACCTAATGCTGTCAAAAGAAGTGATATGTAGAGGATAGCGAGTTGGCCGGAATCAGCTTCTTTGCAAACTTCATTGGCATGACAAGGGGGCGGCCTTAGTTTAGGCAGCACTGCTGATGCGGTTAAGCTAATCATCCCCTGGTACATAAAATGATACAATAATTAGTAAAAATATGTTTAAAAAAATGGAAAAGAAGAAGGAACAAGAAAGGTTTAAGAAAAGTTCAAAAATTATGCATAAAGACATTGATTACAGATAGCATAACTGTTTATTCTTCTCATCCAAGTGTCTTCCGTGCACAGTTTCCATAAATAACCAATATCCCTGTTGGGTGTTAGATACTGGATGGGTTTATTTATTTAGATTGTGCCTTCAACAGTTTTATTCACCTCATTATAGTTGGCAAAAGTATTACTCATGAGTTTCTAAGTTTTCTCTATTAGTCTTGAGCAAGTCATGTTAATCAATTAACTAGACTGTGACATGAGTATACTCTGCTATTGTCTCTTTTGAGTATCCTCGGCGCCTGAAATTGTGTTGCAGACCACGATGATCTACTAGGAAGATTTGCGATCCTAAAACCTGGGTCGCATCTCTTCCTAGTTAGTATCACTCTAAAAAGTTACATGCAAAATTTATAAGGTAAATGTGCATCTATGTTTCCACTATGAATGTATCAGAGAATAATATTAAGATGGCAATCTTTTCCAATGAGGTAATTAAACTTTGATAAAATAAGTTTCTGCCAAAACAATTGAAAATAAAAAATTCTCGTGCATTTGTGCTCTCCATCTAAAGAAGATAACAGAAGAGAAACTTAACTATTTGGTATATAATGGAAGAAATTAATATGGTCCAAAATCTTCCGGCAAAGGCATCGGCGGCTAATGCCCCGAGCAACGGAGTTAAGGCTGCAGTCCCGCCGAAGTTTGTTAGTGTATTGGCTGCTTTAGTCAGTGGCAGATGTAGCTGGCTTGTCAAATAACTAATCATATTTGTACTAAAACCAACCACTGCCAACTTCTCGCATATTTCATTTGCTGCACGAAAAAATAGTGTCAAGGATTAAGCTCCATCCCTTCTTCAGGTAGTAAAAATATAGTGAATATCAAAAAACAAACAAGGAAAATACACAGATTTATAACGTTTTACCCAGAATTACGAAGGAAACATTCATCTAAAAATGAGTTGATGCATAAGCTTACAAAAGATGAATGGCATAGTGATGAGGCCACCCTTTTTCTTTTCAACTTGATAAACTTTCTCCTCCATCTTTCCCATCTTTATGATAATTCCGGAAATGCTATATGTAAATGGCCCTCGAAATTCTGGTATTTATAGGCAGCATGGTTTTCTTTAATCTTCAGTAACCTGTCGCTATCAGCTTTTAAAGTTAATAACAGATCTCGGTTGCAAATAAGAATTAAGGAATTTCTATATATTAGTTTTGGTAAATTGAAGTCTAAATTAATTTGCTTAAAATGTAATTAGGTCCGTAAGCATTCAGAAACAAACGTTTTACTGGTCCACGGCTAAAGGCTATATATACTTCATTCTTCTCTCATCCAATTATGAGATTGTTTACTCTCTTAAACGGAAATCTTCTTCACCAATTTCTTTGTGACGATGACAACAAAGTCCTTAATTTGAAACTATATTTTGATTTCTATTATGGAAAATGCTTGAAGACCTTTCACATGAGGGGAGTGAAATTGTCTTAGGCTCGATTTGGAATTAGGAATGACAAAAAAAAAATATGCTCAATACAACACTCGAGGTTCTGTGCCAAATGGGGGCAGGGATAACCCACCTAATCGAGTAAACAAGGCGGTGTCCAGGACGAAGGCGAGATGGAGTTGTTGCCCCGAATCGGACACGGGAAACATAGTCCCCCACCCGCTACCTATCCCCTTTAAAATTAATTTTCAAATATAAATTTTTTATCTAACAAAAAGAAAAAATATAAATATCATTATTTTTAAAGAGAACGTGAGTTATTAAAAAATGAAAAAAAAATTAATAAATACACAAACTAAAGATATAAAAAAATAAATAAAAATTTAAAAAAATAAACGGGGCAACAAACCGTGTAGGAACCCCACCCCTCCCTGCACTGTCTCACTTTAACTGAGTATGGGAATGGGACAAAATAATAAAAATAATTGATGGAAGCCATGAGGAGAAAGAATGAGAATGATCGACCTGTCCCATATTTGCTTCGTTACAATTACTATTTAGGATTGCTTGGAGCCCTAACTTCCGCTTCAAAAACAAGGACACTATTTTATGCGTTTGTATGTTTGGAAAAATTGATTATCCAAAAATTTAACTCTCATAACAGAATTTGAGAATCAGCAAAATAGTAACTATGAAATTGTATTTTAATTTCAATTATCTATTATTAAAAGGTCAATTTTAACCCCTTATATAATTTCTCCTTAAGGCAGGTCGAGCTCGCACATTCTTGAATGTACAAGATGATTCTTTCATGGGTGGACATGTAATAAAAGATTACAGAAGTGCACCCCTTTTCCTCGTGTTTTTCTGTTGCTAAAACAATTCTATTCTGTCCAAGTTTGTTGTTATTTCTAGATTTATCCATATTCTATTCTACAATAATAAAGTCTCATTTCATCATTCACAACCATCCATTCAATATATTTTAATTTCAATGAAGGTCCCCAATACTTTCCATTTTTGTACTTGTATCCTTAACTATTTTATTCATATTGTTATTCTTAACCTTCGAATAATTAACACGTCTTGTTTATGATGACGATTTCTATTAAAAATATTCTGCTAATGAACCTTGAAATAAAGGATAAATGTAATGTCAATAAACTAAAACGCGGGAGACAAATATATCTATTTGCGTCCTTCTAACAATTTCTTTGGATGGAGACCATCTTCTAACTTGCTGACAAGAATTTGATGAAAAAGTTGGGACATAAGTTCAAAATGAAGAAAAAGATTAAAGACATTCACTACAATTAAAATGTGTGTAGTTTATAAAATATGTTGCGTGAATATAATTACATCATTCTTTAAATATCATTTTTGACCCGTGAGTAACAATTGTTTCTTTTATATCTAAATTATTGTTATACCTCGTCCGACAAAGCTTTCTTCGAAGGCATGTGTAGAAGAATGTGGGGATCTTCATCACACCTGTTTGCATCCGAACCATAGTTGATGGGCCGAACATATTGGTGGCAGTCAACCTCGAGTTGTAGGGGCGGTTGGCAGGGGCTCCTCTAAGGAGATCTTCATTTAAAGATTCTGCGGCAAGTGAGGTGTTGTGACAACTCACTGAAAAGCCTGTTCCGCTTAACCTGCAAGTCTAGTCTAGTCTTACATGGTAGGCTTAAAGGTGCACAACCTCTATTACATTCAATATAGTATGGCTTAAGAATGATTGATTTACACTGATGACTAGAGAATCTAGCCACGGGGATAAGGCCATGTGCATCTTTATCCTATGGTCTACATCCTTCATCCCCTATTATAAAAGCTCCTAGTTTTCTCCATCCAAAGGTAATGCTAGTTTCATACAAGAATCCTTCCCTATATCATCTTATGTTGCATCCCTAGCTTCCGATCCTTTTCTTTTCCTTGATATATATTTGAGCCCCGAGCCTATCCCACATTCAATTATACATATTCAACCATACTGACTTGATCGTCAGAGTGTTTACGATCGCCTCCCTAACTACCAGAGTTTGGTCATACGTTCTAGCGGTTTGTCCAAAGTGTGCCAGACAAAAGCTTGCATAGGCACTGCTGGAATTGAGATCTGTTAACCATGTCATCTCTACAAAAAGTGGGGTCAACAGTTGTTATTCGACATTTATTGATATTCTATTCTACAATAACATTCCTTTATTTTCTATTTTTAATTGATCGTTGACATTTTAAATTTATTTTCTAATTCTGTAAAATTTGAATTTGATGATAGATATTAACTATTCCCTCTTTCAAAATGACTATCGTGAATTTTAATTTAATACTATACATTGTTATATAAATTTTACAGTAGAGATTATTATAATCGATATTATTATATATAATTGTATATAATAATAGCAATAAAATATTTTTACCATTTGCTCCCAATAATTTTGAAATAAAAGTTTACCAAATAATTAGCAACTTCCTACTGCTAATCTCTTAATTTTTCCAGCATAGCAAATAATAATTCTTTGAAAAGCATAGCAATATAAAACCAAGATTCAAGGAGAAATCATGCTTAGAAGGCAGTGTTCTAAAAACTCTGCCTAGACAGTGCAAGGTGCAAGGCATGGATGAAATGCACATTTTGGCAATAAGCGCCTAGTGGCACATTATTGATTTTTTATTTTTTTAAAACATTTTATTTGACTTTAGTTTCAAGTATTTAAATAAATTTATCTTTAAAAAAATTAAAAAATGAAACGCGTCACAAAATTTCAGGTAGAACTTGTTTAGTTGAAGGTTGAATGTTGAAACTATGAAAAATAGTTTAATTTTTGCATTTCGAAAACTTGAAAATTGTATAATTGACCAATGATAGGAATTAATAAGTAAATATAGAATTTTATAATTTTAGATGTTTGGTATATATTATTTTAATTATTAAATAATTTTTTAAATGATTAAAAATTAAAAATAAGAAACATTTTTTTTATGCGTAGGTCTCGCCTAGGCTCATAAAGTTTGAAGGTTGCTATCCACGCCTAGTCATGCTTTACGTTTTTTAGAATACTGTTAGAATGAAAATAGCAAGTTCATATTCTACCCATGTATGGTTACCTAAAATAATTCATAAAAATTTAAATCAATGTCAAAAATTAGTTTTAATAATACATTCAATAGAATTCACAACTTTTTATTGATTTTTCAGTTAAACATTTTATCAAATTTTACTAAAATTTTGACTTTTTTACTTTAACCAATTGAGAGATTAATATTATTTTTACATGTTCAATATACACAACGAGAATACCCTCCTCTGTCAAGTGGAGGTAATGACGTTCTCAAATCAAACTATATTTTGTATTATTATTTTACTTTAGGGAGAGAGAAGAGAGAAACCTACCATGAGCTAGACAAACACATGGTATGTAGGAGAGGAAAATCAAAAAATATTAAAGAGACATTCAAGGTTACATGTACATTTATTTCTGATTTCTAAAATTGTGTCACCTGTCGCCATGTCACAGCTTGCAAAAAATTATTTCCACTTATTTACATATATACATGGTGCAATTTCATGGCCCTTTTCTTTGTTCTATATTTAAGCATCTTATTTTTGTAAGATATATGAAAATAATCTTAACAAATTCAATTGATATTCATTTCATGCAAAAAATGAAACAAATATCCTTCTGCAGTTCTGGAAACTAGACACAGTAGGCCAACGTCACTCGATTGGGACAAAGGTACTACAAAAGTAAAAGATCGAATATGTAGGAAACTATCGAGAAAGGTATTGGATGTTGTAGATTGCTTTCAATCCCACTAAACTTAAAAAGAGTCGTATATAGATTATATTTACATAGAACATATAAGGTCTGATAGCTCGATCAACAACTACACATACCTTCCGATGAAGCCAACATGAATCCAATATGGGGATCGTTGGTTCGACATTTAATAGTTTTGATTTTAGACACAATGTTGCAGATCTTCTAAACCTGTCCCAAGTGGTGTATTTTATCGGCCTTCTTAGACAACATCAACCTAAGCAAAATCCATGAGGATATAGGGAAGATCTCACAAAAGCATTTTCTTAAAATAATGATTTTTTGGTTGCAGAAAGGAGCCTTTTTCTTTTTAATAGATGTGGAGAATTCACTATAATCAATAATAAGGAGCTACAATGATCTCTTTGGACCAATAACTAATTGATCAATTCAAATATTTGTTATAAACCACATATTTATAACCAAAGAATGCCTAACATAATAGGAGAAACAATATATGAAGAGTTTAATATAAGGTGAAGTCCCAATAGAATCGATAAATCAATAATGGAATACTTGATTTGAAATAGGAATCAAAAATTGCCAAAAAAGGGAATCATTCTTCTTATCCTTCTTGAGCTCCTCCAAGACTTATTGAAGTCTACTACAAACTCTCAATGCTATTCCGACGGTATTTTCAATCAAAATACTCAACAAGAATTCGGGTCACAACCCAATTCTAATATTTTACTAGTGGAATTACACATCTATAATATGCGATGACACTTTTGAAATACACACGATTCAATCAAATAAATAATTGGAACACGAGTCTTCCAAAACTTCTTAATATATGGCTAGCGTCTTTGATTAGAAATTAATTTTCTAGAACTCGCGTCGTACACAAAAAACATATAGTTGCAACCATTGACACTTTCGGTGGAGAGCAATATCTACAGATAAATTGGATTGGAGGTAGGGCAGATCTTATCATTAGATTAGATATTGGAGTAGCATATATACCTAAAGCCTCGTAATCGTTGTTCACTTTTCGAAAAGTGCAAGTAACTTTCATATAACAATTTGTGGGCGTAAAATGTGTCTCTCTCTCTCTCTCTCTTCCCTACTATAAAATAAGAAACATTACCTGGTTAGCGTGGTTTGCAGGCGATTGCGTCAGTTCGAGGGTTTACCCAGTACGCATCCGAAAGGTAGCGATTGTGGATTCCCCGTCACTTAAAAAAAAAAATCATTTAGGGATGTAAAACACTAATCATTTGGACAGGAAAAGGGAAGCATGTATGAAAAAGGTGAAAAAGATTAGCTTGTTGCATCAAAAAAAAATCAATGACGGGGTCGATTGATTAGTTATATACCAGTATACACACTGCTTGAAAACAAAAATAAAAATTCAAAGCGTTATCTAAAATGCGATCTAATCAACTATCCTATGTATTAAGAAGTTTTATAAGTGGATTGTCCTGTAATTATTTATTTCATCTTTTGGCTTTGCAATTATTTATTTGGATTAATCATTTGTATCGAAAAGGCTTTTACATTACGTTCTTATTTGGTGGAGATCAAAATTAGATGTTTAGCAGATTTTGATAAAAGTTAATTAAATATGTGGTTCAAAAGTTATGAATCCTATAAAATATGTTGTTTAAATTAATTGCTAATTATAATTTTAATAAAAAAAATCATTTTAATCAAATAGGGGTTATAGAAGTAATATGAAATCCCACTAGTAAAATGAGTTCAATATTCTTGAATCAACCAAGGACAAAACAAGGTACAATAATGCCACAAGGAAGGCCGAAAGTGTTAACACTAAAATCACTAATTCAATTAATAAAATGACACGTTTTTGTCACCTTCTGAAATCTAATTTTGAAAGTAGTCGTGGTCCGTCACTGATGCTGTCCAACACGTAAAAGAGGCATGTAAGGCTTTTATTTAATTTTAGTATTTTATTTTAGTAAAATACCATACTTTTTGGGTTTATATGTTTAATAATTTGTTAAAAGAATAGGTACCAAGGCTGCATTTTAATTACGTTTAGAGTTAGATTTTATAAGCAATTAACTTAAAATAGAACATTGGACTTTCCTCAATTTCTCCAAGTTTCCAGTACTTGACATATCAAGTTTGAATTCCAAGTATTTAAGTTAGACTCAACGAGTATTTGATACCTACTTTTTTGGTATTCTTTGAAATCAACGTCAAGTAGAAGACATATACGCTGCTGTTTGTTTGAAATAAACGAGATCTTGATCATGTGTTCATTTACCGTTTCACGCTTCCACCTATATTAATATTAGCTAATTTAAAAGATGATAATTCTTTTGTGTTAGATAAGAATAGCGACCAAAAATATACTGATGGGATAGAAGCTCTTTTGTGCATCCAAACACTTATTATTAGGGAAAAACTACAACGGATGTCACTTATCTATTCGTTGACATTTATGTACTTAGAGTTTGTTTGAGCCACATTTATTTATTTATTTATTTATTTATTTATTTTAGAATATGTGATTAAAAGGTGGATAAAAATTTGAATTTACGTATAAAATTATTTTATTAAGAGAATGAGCGCCGAAAATAAATTTTGAAAACAAGAAATTTTAAAAAATGGGACGGGACTTAATATTTTACTTTCATATATAACACCTAAATGTGCACTGACGTAAGAGCTGAGACAACAAATATCATAGTAACATAAACTATACAAAAGTACGTATGTATGCAATTGTAGCAACACCACATCTCTCATTTACTTAGCCACTCAATTAATAAGGGCGTCTAGTCACAATCGATGAGTACCTAATGCCATTCTCTTTTTCTTTGCCCAATAATCCTCTTTCTATTTTTCGTGGGAGTGGGGAGATGGATGGATGAATGATTTGGACAACGTGGTCGGCAGGTTGAGGCTGGAGTTTGTTCAACAAAGGATCGAAAAATCAAGCTACAAGGTTGAGTAGATATTCGCATAGAGAGTAAATTTGTTAACTTCAAAGAAATATAGGTGGATGTCCTCATTTGAAATTATGATGTATTTTAAAATAGAAAATAAATAAATTTTGGTGTTCTCAATTGAGATTTTAATATACTTTAATGAAATCCATTAAGTATTCTTAATTGAGATTTTAATAAAATTTAATGAAATCCTTTTAAAGTTTAGATATGCTCAATAACTAGTGGATTTATAAAAATTTCATGTAATAGAGAGATTTTAAAAGATGTGGATAAATTTCAAGCTTAAAAATATATATAACCACATTTATTGAAATTTCACCATATCTGATCAGATTCTTATGGAATTTGAAATCTATTGAGATTAACGAAATTCATTAGGATTTATAATATTTTAAAATCCATCAAAATCTTAGTTCAAAACACCTTTGATAGTCTATATGCCTTTGTTTAACTTGTAACAACCAATTATGATTTACAAAAGATTTGTCCACGAACCATTTCTCAAAATACAATGATGTCTATAATAGTCTTAATTATATTATTGTGCTTTACCTAAGAAGTAAATTTCAATTGTTAAAAAATAAAAGTTTAATTTCTTGTATGCTATGGCACACTAAAGAAGCAGCAACTAGTTTATATGAAAGGATAAGAATAAGAAACAAATGATAATAAGAAGTTTGAGGAAATCTGTAAATATGTAGTAGTCTCTTTCTCCTTTTCACACAAAAATTCAATATCTCGAGTTCTCGAGCATGGATATAAAATTTTGAGTAATGAGAGATGATCTTGTTATTCCTAATAACATGGCTCGGTAGTCGACTACTTCTTCCAAAGCATGCCCCATTCATCCCAGTCACTTCACCTAGGTAACACTTAAGAGTACTAGCTCCAATGTAAATCAGTTCCATACCTCAACCAATGTGTAGCATTTATAGCTAATTTTCAAATTTGAGTTATGCTTGGTGTACAGAAAATGGTTCACAGAATTTTTACAGACTTCCACTTGGTAGTTTCTCCTTCATCCTTAGCCAAAAGAAAATAAATAAAATAAAAAATAAACAACCATACAAGTATAGCCAACACAGCATGCATGTGAACGATTCCCCTGAACAAGGGAAATTATTCTTCAAACTTTATTCCTTGCTCCTATATACCCAGGATGAAATGATTGGAAAATTGGTCGTTAACAACTATTGATAAAGAATTCTTCGAAAAGTTGAGGATTAATATGAATCTATTATAGAAATTGAAAGGATTCAATCTTACACAAGGTAGTCAAAAGAAAAAAGATGAGTACGTATGTTAACCAACTAATCTTTTCTAAATGTTGGATTAGATCTGAAAGAGATATTGCTTCCTCATAAACTTATCTTGAATCGACAAATTTACTCCATTTTTCACCTTGAATTGGTCAAAATAAGCGAAATTTCTTTATGGTTAATGTAAGTGTAATCCTTATCTGCTAAGCACCGGTTCTTCATTTATCCTAAATCTTGTAGAATGGGATGGTGGTGACCATTTAATGGTACAGAATGAAAATTAAAATACATATTGTAATTTTGTTTTAAAAAGAAATTTTAATTGATTTCTGAACAAATTAAGCCAAAGTAGGCTATCTAGAAAATTTGTTAGAAAAATCTTATAGCATTTACACAAAATGTGCAGTGGATCGTATGAAAGTGTCATGTAGTATATAGATCACTTTTAAATCATATTGTCTTGTCGGGATAAAATCGATCACTTTCACAAATTGACACCCGCACTAACTTTGCAACAAAAACTAGAACATGCGTATCTTCTTTCTCTTGCCCTACCTCTATGTTGCACCAACTTATTCGACCAACCTTATAGCAAGAAAATAAGAATTAAAACTGACACAACAAAGTTCATCGAATCATAGACTTAGGAAAAGTATATATGTTTGCATGCTTTGTACAACATGCCACATGTCCCATTTACATTCAGAAAAAAAAATGGTTTCTTTTCACAATTGAAGACTACTTAATGCCATGCTCTTTTTATCCCTTTTTAGTTTGATAACGCAAAAGATAGTGGGGGTGGGATGGGATGGATGAATGAATAGTTGGACCAAGTGGTCCTTATGTTGAAGTGATTTTTTTGTTCAACAATGGACAGCAAACTTACGTTGTCGTGATGGATTTTTCAATTTTGTTAACATAATTATGAATATTGTGATTGAAAAGATCAAACGATTGTGTGACTTTAGTACAAATCTAGACGAGTGATTTTGTTGTAACAAGTTTTAAACTTTGAGTCTTGCGATAAACAACTTAATAATGGACACATGAGTTACCACGTGGATTTTAATTGAAATTGATAGTTGTTGTCGAGAGTTATTAACTTGTAATATTCTAGTTGAGACTCGAAATCTTTCCTATTTGTTGATTTGTGCCCCTCGAACTCTTTAATTATATAATTTTTCGTAAGGATGTAATTATAAATTTCAAATCAAAAAGTTAAATCATAATCGACCTTTTGAAACCAAATATTGGTGCATGTCTTTTGGATCACTCAATGGTTTTAAACCAAATCAATCCGTTTATTTTATATGATAATTGAAACCAAATAATTTAAGAATTGAAAGATGAAAATGAAAATGAAAATTTTAGATTTTCGGCTGAAATTTGTCCAAATTGGACAAGGGAAGCTCCTACGTTACAATCTTAACCTCATAATAAATAACTAATAAAATTTTAAATTAAATATGGACACTTTGATCATTAGTCACTTACTAATAACCCTAATGTGCTGAAATCAATTAATTCATCGAAATGCTCGCTCATACACCAAACTTTCATCTTGTTGGAGAGCATCAAGCTGTATTATGTCTTTATAATTTGTTTAGTAGCGTTGTTTTGTGATTTAATTTATACATTAAAACCTCAATAAATGAATATTTTGTAGATTAGTAGCCTCACTAAAATAATAAATAATTTTGATCTCAACTCAGGCTGGCATATTAAATTAATAATAGAGAATATTACATATATAAGGAAGTTGCAAAACAAAATTAAGAAATTAGGTTTGTTATTTCAAAAATCATATCTTACTTAAATTCAATTAATTAAATAATTTATTAAAAATATTTTATTAATTAAATATATGAAGATCGCAGCATTATACAATTTAATATTACAATTACATACTAGTGCAATTATAGACGAAAAAATCACAAATCATAAATTTTATAGGTTACTACTTATTTCTCAATCACAAGTTATAAAATGAGTGGATTGTGCATTATTTCTCAATAATAAATCACAAATTTTATAGGTTACAATTCCTTTATTGATTACAGATTATCAAATTAATGGGTTGCATATTATTTTTCGATACAATCACAAATTTTATGGGTCACAATTTATTTATCAATCATAGATTATCAAATTAACATGTCACTTATTATTTTTCAATCACAAATCACAAATTTATTAGTCAACTTATTTCACAATCACAAATTATTAAATTAATTGGTCACGGTTATTTCTCGGACACGAATTATTAAATTAATTGTTCACAATTTAACAAATTGTGAGTCACGATTATGAATTTATTTGGAACTTCACATATTCTTAGATTGTATATTATTTATTGGTCACAAATTAACCAACTTGTTGGTTACAATCAACCAAATAATTGGTCACAAACTCTCTTTTTCTCACACCATCTCCACTACGATCACGATCACGATCACAACCACCTCCCACCACCACCACCACAATCCCACTAGCACTATCACTTCACCATCACAACTAACACCACCAACACCAACATCAAACATCACCAACAAAACTCACCAAAATCACTGCACAATCATTGCACAACCAATGCAAAAACCAAATCCAAAATACGGCAATACCATCATTGCTACAGCTGCAGTAGGGATACGTGAAGATGAGACCTAATCTTCCCCCAAGTTGTCTTCACTTCTTGTACATTTCACCCAAATTGAAATGACCCCTGTAATGAGTTTTAGACAGATTACTCTGAAATCAGAAGACTATATGGCACCAGGTTTTAAGATATCCTTGTAAACTTAATAACTCGAGTCAAAAAAGTTACGAAGAGAGTTAGAAGATATATCATTTTTTTATGAGAATCTAATATTTTCACCTTTTGACATCTTATGTGCAAAACTTCTTTCCATTAAACTTTCTAAATGACCCTTGTAGCAAGTTTTAAACCAATGACTCTCAAGTCAGACGACTATAGGGCACAAGGTTTTTAGATATCCTAACAGGCCTAATCACCTCAAGTCTTAAAGGCTACGAAAAGAAATAAAAGATGCATGACATTTGATTTTCGTTTAAATTATCAGAGCCCATTTTAGACTCCTTAACTCAAACTTCTTCAAGTAACGTTGTGATCCAAGAACTCCAAACCATCACACTTCTATGAAAATAAGCACTAACCTTCCCACCCCCCAAATTGATTTATAGCGATTTGGATTCTATATGAAGGACTTGGAAAATTTTATTCAAACCTAGTTCAACAACATCAACAATTAAATCTACTAATTAAGCCAGGTCCCAACATAAGTAATAAGTCAATATGGCCATGTGCTCAAATAATCAAATCTAGCATGGAAAAGTTTTCAAGTAAAAGCATAAGTTATGGTGTTGTCCAGCATCTAACTAAATATGTACTCAATTCAAACAAATAAACATTATCGTAGGCGGCAAGTTGTTAACGCTAATTGGACACTATTTTTTTGTTTTTGATTTATTTTTTTAATTTTTTTAAAATTATACAGACCCGATTAGTAGTTAAAAAATAAATATGTATTTCAAGTATCCTAATACCTACCCACTTTCAAACTAAAATATTATATTGTCTCAAATGTAAGAGCAAAAATAATCAAAGTAAAGGAGTAAAGATCAGAAACTCGTCGGAGTAGATACGGATAGGTAGAAGGATCAAGCTTATCCGACTGGTGGATGTCTTAACAATCACCACTCTTTCTTATTGCTAGGCTTTAATTTGCTATTCAAAAAATATAAAATAAATATTAGTGATAGCATATAAGGTTTAAGATTTGCAATGAATTCACATCAAAAAAATTCTAATCTTCTAACTTTTAGAAAAACTATCTAACAGAGCGTACGTCCTTGCAAAAATCCTATAGTTAGGAAAAAATAAGTTTTGCTAATTCATTTGGAGATTGAAATCTAAGTGCAACCTTAAGAATACAGATCACATCAATGTAAGCTCAACATGATGTTAGGATATTAACGTTGAGCCTAAGTAAATTAAACTCAATAGATAAAAATGCTAGGTTACTTATGCAAGTCTTAAAATACTACCTAAAATGTGTTAAAAATCATCTACATGCATGAGTTCCTAAATATGGCCCTAAATACTAATGCAATCCATAAAATTCTACTTGTAATGCAATACATAATCAAAATAAGTGAAAATGGATAGAGAAAGGGGTTGTCTTCCATTAAGCGCTCGATTTGTAGTCTAGAACTCGACTTTTGGCACATGTGTGTCATGGCACTTTGAATATGGCTTTGGAAGTCTTGCTTGGTTTGCTCAATGACTTTGTTCGGTATTGCAATTATCTTCCAAATTTCAACTATATCGTTCTCCAAGCAGTGTAACTTCCCCTCATCATCCATTTGGAATTCAACGTTGTATATCTCAATCTCCTTTGAGTCAGTGAGAGTAGATTGAGAATGCATAATACAAGCCTCATAAACGTCTAACGGGTTCTGCAATTCAAACAAGACGTGAATTATGCTGTCAACCACCTCAATCTGAAAACAGCTATCTGACTCGGTAAGATATTTCATCGCTTTGAAACATTGAAAGAAACTTGCTTCTCCCCTAGCCTTAGAATTAATTGACCCCGTGCTCCTTCAACTTGCATTTTTTGGATAGGATGTCCTTTAAGAATTTGGCATAGTTGGGTATCTAGGTAATTACCTTAGCTAACAGAATGTTTACGTGAAGTTTCTTGAAGATAACCAAAAATTTCATATATTGTGAATCCATCTTATACTTCTTCAATCTCTAAGGGAATGGAATTAAAGGCTCGTTTGGATTGACAAGAACAGTTGCTTTAGCCCGTGGTATATTTGAACTTTCTTTGGTTGTTGTTTCTCTGGTCTAGTCATTCTACTCATCATCAAAAGGAGGTATTGTTTCTTTGTGTGCATTTGACCTCTTCACATTGATTTTAGGTAATTGAACCCCACTTATTATAGTAATTGTCTAAACATGCTCCTAGGATTCACTTCAGTATTGCTTGGTAAAGTATTAGGTACCCTTCTTGTCATAGAAAGTGTCATCGTTCCATCTGCATCTCCAGGTTCTTAATTGCAACACCCAAATTTTGGAGAATAGTTTCAGTTTTTCTCATGAATTGGATATTTGCTTCCATGTATTTATCAGTTCTTTCCATGAATTTCGCAAACATCTCTTCCAACTGAAATGTCTTCTCCTGCTCTCTCCAACCAGGATTGTAAGTGTCTAAAATCAAATAGTTTTGCTGACGTTGACCCCATTGCGCATACTCTACTTGTTCTATTCCTTGTGATGAATTGGGCATTTTGTTGTACTATGATTCGCTCCATATACTTTACAACTTGGTTTTTGTGCATGTAATGCATTCGCTGACTATGATATGTTTTCCACCTTATGGAATAGAGAATCTATTTTTGCAAACAGAGCTGAGTAAGCATCCATTTCATACACACCTGGCACATTCTTTTGAACAGCTTGTTCCAACACTCACATGGAAGAAGTAGTAGCCACTGTCTCAAATAGTTTCAATGTTCGTCAATGGTTTTTGTTGACAATGATCCGTAGACGAAGAATTGACCATACTTTTGAAAGATGGTAGTAGACCTGCATAGAAATATTGGACCTGGAGTCCCTTGCTGATCCCATGATGCGAAGACTTTCAAAGTATGTTCTTGAACCTATTCTAGGCTTCATCAAAGGATTCGGAGTCACCTTGGTGGAAGATAGAGATGTCATGCTTCAATTTTGCTATTTTGGCGAGTGGGAAGAACTTTGTACATAATTTTTTCGTTAAGTTATTTCAGGTGGTAATACTAGTGATTGGTTGAGAATTCAACCACTCAATTGCTTTATCGTACAAGGTATGTGGGAACAGCCTCAATCTGATAGCGTCATTTGAGATACCCATATATATCTAAAGTATTGGACATATCTAATAACCGAGAGATACGTATGTGGGTTTTCTTCAACTCTGCCATGAAACTGATGTCCATTCTGAAACAGTTGCATGACGTTGGTCTTCAGTTGGAAATTTGACTACCCAAACAGTGGATACACAATGCAGGATTGCCTTTGAATGATTTGAGGGATCATAAAATCCCCTATAAGCTTGTTTTCCTCGTCCACCACTTCTTCTTCATTGGCTAGAATGGTTGAATTGTTCTGTTCATTAGCCATTTGTAATTGTTGTTGTGCTTCTCTTAAAAACAATGAAAGGTGTGATGGATTTCTGGATCAATTGGAATCAATTCACCTTCAGTCAATCTTAGCATACAAACCTGAGAAAAGACAAGTAATAGCACTCAAACACTAAATAAAATAACAAGATAACTAAAATAAATGAAACAAAACAAAATAAAATGTTTGAATTAGTACCAAGGTAAATAAGATTAAACTAGCACTCAATCCCCCAACAACGTCAAAAACTTGTTAACAAAAATATATTTCGAATTAGAACACCGCAAGTGTATGGTTCGTTAACAAATAATAAAGTGGATTGTGAGTCCAAGTATCGTCTCACAAGGATTGGTTTAGTTCAATTTTTATTACCACGATCTTAACGGAAACAAGAATGATGTGGAAAGTGCTTATTTGGGACAAAATTAGAACTAAAATGATCTACGTATGTAATTGAAAGTGAATTAACTAAGTTATATGCAAATTTATGATAAATGAGATTTGATATGTTCTAATGAAGGATGAAGGTAATAGGATCGCGAATTTCCATGCAATAATCCTTTTTAACCTTAATTGTATACTTTAATAACACGATTGAATATTGAAGAATCAATGTTCCTATTATATTTAACAATCTCTCTCGAGTAATGTTAAACTTATTTTCATTTATGACCCGATTCTATCTCTATAACGGATGCCAACATACAAGAATGCAAGATTTTTTATGAACACTTAACGATTCACATAGAGTAAAGCAGTATATTTCTATCTCCTAACGGACTCTATGATGATTTATACCATGTCAAACCTATTTCTCTTCTTTCGAATACATGAAACAAGCAACAAAATCCACACAATCACGTACACAATAATTGTGGACAAAAGAAATTTATATAAACCACTCAGACTCCAAAAACGTGTTTTAATGTCAAGAATGTAAAACTAAAGATTAAAAAATCATATCACATTGTTCATCATTCTCCTAGTACAAACAAATCTAACCTAGCATAGTGGGAAGGAGAAAACAAACTGAATAAAAAAGAAAAGACATCACCAATTTAAATCTTGAATTGAATCCATGCATCTTGATGTCAATCTTCAAGTTTTTGCCTCGTTCTTCCCTCTAAAAATATTATGAAAGTGTTATGATGCGTGTTGAATGCTTAGGGACGGCCCTAGAGTTTTAAAATACCTCCCAAATTTTGTTTCCATAAGAGTTTCAGTCAGATAAGGAAACTAGAATTTTTATGCCGTGATTGGCCTAGGCAGTCGCACAGGCTAACTTTTTTGCCTTGGTAATTGTCCCTTGATTTTGGGCTGTCACCCAGTTATAAAAACTTCCAAATGTTGCATTTTAGTCCCCCAAATTCAATTCTTGATTTTTTTTCGAATCTTTTCTCTTACAATTTCAACCCTTTGACTTTTAATTTCATCCAGTTGAACCCACAACATCTTTAATCTTCATTTTGTGGTATGAATCAACTATTGAAATGTTACAATTTAGTCCTCATACTTTGGATTTTTCCATTTTTCTTTTTCATTTGCTTAGAAATAGGTCCATCACTGAATTAAATGAAAATTTACCCAAGTTAAATAAAAATCAACACTTTCATGATATAAAACCTTAGTAATATTGGCCAAATAAGTGCACAAAATGCACTTACGACTAGTCTACACTTACATCGAGCAATCTGCATCTCATCCTCGATCCTCGAGCATTTTAATCAACATCCTTAATTCTCAAACAAGGATACACGAGGGCTACTAATATGTACAATTTATATACGGCCCAACAATACCAAAACCTTGGGCTCAAGGTCATGATATGATAACTTAAGCACTCTTCTTAGTCAAAAACATCCTCGGTCTCGTATGATTAGGCTCAACCTCAAGCTTGAGGTCTTTGGGCATCTTGTGCCCCTTATAATATAAGCATTTTCCCTCTCTTAATAAGGTTTTCCAATCTTGAAGAACTCAACTACCACAGTCATAGTACTATCAAACGGTTCTACAATTTCAATGTAACTTCAATGTCCAACTTTCACATGACTTTCACGTCCGTCAAGACTCTTAAACGGATAAGGCATCTAAGTGATCCGACCTTACTAGGATTGCACTTCCAAACTCTATAAATACAAGTTGTCCATTAATTATTCAGGTATGTTTTTAAATTAATTCAGTTTATAGCCTCACTTATTTTTCTCCTTTCACTAACTTAAGTATCGGACCGAGGGACGATGACATGCATCGATGTCTTTTGTGTTAGGTTCTGAGGGCCGCATTCATGCTCAAGCTTTGTCATTGAGCTCGGGTAACGAAATTTCCATTCGTGCTCAAACTTTGTCATTAGGCTCAAGTTCTAGAAGTCTTGTTCATACTCATTCCAATCATCAAGCTTGAGTATTCACATGTGTAGATTTTTGGTAGCATCAAAACCATGTAAATAAATATTTATTTTTATTTTGTAGATTAGATTGTATTACTTTTTGATTGTTGGTAAAAACTAATATCTAGTATATTAGTTTATATTAGATTGTATTGCTTTGTGATTAGCAGTAACAACTTATTTCTAGATTAGTTTAGATTAGATTTGCATTTGTCATTTATTTTAATATCTCTTTAATAAATAGTAATCAAAGAATAATTTTGCATTTGTCATTTATTTTAGTATCTCTTTAATAAATAGTAATCAAAGAATAATAAGAAAAACACAATATTTTTTTCAATTGTATGAACTCATTTATGTTATCATAGCTTTCACTACAACAACAAACTCCAACTTGACTATCCTTAACAATAATGAGCCTCGCCAAACACTCATCTCCATCAATGTCTTTGCACAAGTCCCACTAAAACTCACACATTACATCTCCTAAAAATTCCAATTCTACACTCTTCTTATCGACTACAGTTTCATGGGTTTCATTAACGGATCAAAACCTTGGCACAATCCACAATTCTCACCAACGATCTGTTAGAATTTGGGTGTGACTTTGATGAAGATAATTGAGAGTTCTAATTAAAGTGCACATTAAAAAGAATTTATTTGGAATACTTTTAGAATCCTATTCAAAGTCTATTGGCAAATTCTAGTTGAAGCTCTATTTAGAAGCCATATTGGGAATTGAAATGTATTGGATTTAAAGAGATCAAGATAAGGAAACTTTGGGGCATTCTATTTCATCGTCAACTCTGCGTCTAGGACTTAAATTGTCCCTATGTATATATTTGACTCTTTTTCCAATTTATGTACTGCTAAAATTGTATTTTTCTCTCCATTGGTATTCAATAATAAAAGTAATCGGTTCTCTACCAATCTTTCTTCTTGTTTTTAATCTTATTCTTTCTTGTACGATCAATGCTTTATATCGTGCCATACTTGCCTCTTCTTTTTTCCTAGCAAGTGGTATTAGAGTTATTGATTGTGAATTTTGTTCAAGGTTTCTGTTACCGATAACAACCATGAAGTATGAAATTTCGCTTTGAATCATAATACAAGATTTTCGTTGTGGCAAGTAAATATACAAGCTATTTTGCACAGATGGATTTGGATAATGCGTTGTTTGGATTTCACAAAATGCCCACAACTTGAACAACAAAGGAAAGCAACGTAAGGATCGGAAGGCACTTTCACAGATTCATCTTCATCTATCTAACAACATTCTTCGGGACATTTTAAAAGAGAAAATAGCAGCTGCGTTATGGTTGAAATTAAAGCAATTGTGCATGACCAAAAGATTGACAAACAAGTTGCATCTAAAACAGAGACTATATTCTCATCGTATGGTAGAAGAATGATCTTTGGAAGACCATCTAGCCATGTTCAAGGAAATCGTCACTAATTTTGAAACGTTAGAGGTAAAATATGATAAAGAGGTCTTGGCCTTGATCCTGTTATGCTCAGTGCTTGCTTCGTTTAGTCGTTCAGTGACATGATTTTGTACAGTCGTGGCACACTCACCATTGAAAATGTATATGATGTTTTGAAAGGAGAAGATAAAGCATCTAGTTGAAGCTAAGTCCGGAGGTGAAGAAGCTCTTGTGGTTCATGGTGATCTATGAAGGGGTAAGTCAAGGGTGAATTTCAACGAATTTCAACATCAAGTATGTGTTTATTGCAAGAGAAAAGAAAACATCAAGAGGGATTGCAAGAAGTTGTAGAATAAGGGTAATTTATCTACAAGTTATGAGAGGCACTCAGATATTTCGGATGAAACCAACATAGTTGAGGACTACTTGGGTGGCGGAGATGTATTAACTATTTTTTACATAAAATCCAAGCCTAACGAGGAATAAATTTTATACACTACTTATGCCTTCCATATGTGTCACAATCGAGATTTGTTTGAAGCATATGAAACGGTGACGCAAGTTGTCGTTGTCATGGAAAACAACGAACATTGTTAGGAAGCTGGTATTAGCAGGGTAGATCAAAGTTGATGGATGGGACAATTAGAATACTTGGCCTAGTTTGACATGTTCCAATTTGAAGAAGAATCTCATCTCGTTGAGTACCCTTGATTCAAAGGGTTATGAGTTCTCTGGAGGAGGTGGAGTTTTGAAGGTTCGAAATGGTGTCCATGTTGTATTGGAAAGGCAGAGGAGGTCCCAGTTATACATCTTGCAAGGAAGGGTAGAATTGGTGAAAAAAAGTCCCCACAAGTTTAGTACCATGGTGGAGATTTAGTTTGGTATTGTACCTTTGGGAGTTGGCTCTGGGTCATTATTGAATAACATTGCTCTGATGAGTTTGAAGGATTTGGGTAATTCCACTTTACCACCATTATTTACGGCGCCATCATGTTCAACTGTTAGGGAAGGACCCATTGAGGATAGGTACAAGGATGCTGATCTAATAGCGTATGCTTTTTGTTGTTCGAAGGTGTCGAGACTAGCAAGGGACCTTCAATTAAAACATTTGGAGTTGATTCTGCTATAGGGTATGCTTCGACCCTATTTGGTAAATCTTGAATTCCTTATGGGAATTTCGGGAACCCGATGTTTGGGTTCGATATTATTTGTGAATACTGTGGAAGAGGAAGAGCAATTTTTTGTGAGGTAAAGAAGTTTGGTTCTGGTTGAAGAGTTCAATCTATTTTGCTGCAATCTGACTTATTTTTCAAAATGGAGAAACTTTGGAGCTTTGTTCGTTGTACCAAAATTCGTGTCAAAATGGAGATTGTTAGAATTTGGTTGTGACCCCAATTCTTTAATAAAGATAATTGAGAGTTCTAATTAAATTGTACATTAAGAAGAATTCTATTTAGAATGCTTTTAGAATCTTATTCCAAGCCTATTGACAAATTCTAGTTGAAAATCTATTTGGAAGCCGATTTGGGAGTTGAAATTTGTATTGGACTTAAAGAGATAATACTAAAAAAACTTTTGAGTATTTTACTTCATCTACAACTCTGCTTCTAGGGCCTGAATTATCCCTATATATTTGACGCTTCTTCCAGTTTATGTATTACTGAAATTGTATTTTTCCCTCAATTGGTTGTCAATAATAAAATTACTCGGTTCCTCTGCCAATCTTTCTTCTTGTTTTTATTCTCGTTCTTGATTGTGCGATCGATATTTTATTTCGTGTAATACTTGCCTCTCTATTTTTCCCAACACGATCCATAGGTTGTCAATCATGATTATATATATTGGAACATGTAGGATCACTTGATTCTCAATGCCTTCATAAGTTTCATCTCTTCAACAATAATACATTTTATTGTTCATGCAACCACCATTCAGTAAGCTTGGAACATCCTTACCTTCACGTATGCCAAACCATCGAGTGGCCGAATTCTTCAAGTTTAAGGCCATCACAAAAACTATGAAAAAGGAATTAAAAGTGTTTCTAAATTTTTACGAAGGTAAAAGGTCGTATGGATGAACTTGCGCTTCTCGGTGCAACCAAGGATAAAGATCTCATCGAAAGATTCGATGGCCTTGGCTAATAATTTCATGATCTTGTCTCACAATTTGAAGAACTTCATGAGAAACTCATCACCTTTGAAGCCCTTATATGCTACTACTAACTTGACCAACAATAATTCGAGACAACGTACAACTTCAAAACCATCCAATTGACACTAACAATAGCCAAACCAACTAATGATTTTCTACCACCATGGCAATCTTGAGCATACTTCACTACCAACACCGCCAACATGGCATCTCAACAATGGTGCCTTTTGTTATGTCAATGCATGCCTAAACAACTTGTTTGTCACACTCCATACAATAGCTCCAACAACATCATGATCCTCGATGGCACCAGTTCCAATTTATTGCCCACCTCTACTCATACTTAAACCATAATAATATTCATTGTGTACCTAGTATGAAGAAATTTTGATCTCGATTTCACAATTTTGTATCTCTTAACAATATTTCTTTTTATGTGAATGATCTTCAAAGTGCTGCTTCAAGACTACACTAGATTAGATCATCCTTCATTAAAAATCTTGAAGCATGTTACTTCGTGTTGTAATATACTAATTCCAAGACAATGTCAATACCTATTAGGGTACGAAGATCAATGTTTCTAATTCATATAATCTTTTTTTAATATAACTAAATATATGCTCACATGTGATCTTCTTACATTTCTATGAAAAATGCAAACATGCAACAATGCATTAAATCATTAAATATTTAGGGAAAAATCATGTATAACCAAGTAAATAAAAATATTTCAACAAATGCTAACCATTATTTTATAATTTAATAAATACTGGATATGAAGCAAAAGTACATCAAAATTACTGGTTCCGTAAATTCCTCTCATTCTTTGTAACAAAAACCCAAGAATAGCCCGCCATTAATTACAATTCCTAATCTTTAGCTCAATTGAGAACCATGGAAATTTCAAAATATAACCATGTAGAGGAAACATGGTGTGGGTTTGTTGAACTTCGAGATAACAAACACTATTTTTTTCTTACTATTGTTGTGATCTAAAATTTCTTTCGCATATAGAATAGAAGTTAAAGACACGTGATCAAAGTTGTTGGAAAGAGTGATAACTTGTTGTATAATGGAATAGTTTGTATGAATTATTATTTGCCATCATTAGTTTTGTAATTTCTTTTCTAATTCAATTGTCTTCTGTTATCGTACAATTTAATGGGTTTAAGTTGTTTGATAATTTACGTCAATTGCAAACTCAGATTTTCTCTGTGAATATTTTGTTTGATTCTATCATGAACTTCATCTCAGATCTCCATTTACATCAATAATTGGAAGATAAAGTAGTGTTTGAGATGTCCAAATCTTGTAAATTAGAGTGATTTGGCGATCACAAACTATCATCGAATGATACATTACATAAAATGATAAAGGACTAAGGAGAAGCAACTTACCCATGATGTCATGTTCAAGATCTTTTAAGCATTACATTTCTTTTTTCTTAAAATGAGTAGAAAATATTTCTTTTGAAATTTTCCATTTTTTTCCGAATTCCTTAAAAATGGGTTCAAAAAATGAGGGTTGAGTCAAGTCGATTCAGATTATTCCAACATTATATTACTTTTTTTTCATATTTCCATACAGATTTTCCAAAATGAAAAGCATCCCTTGGATTAGATTGGTTTTATTTATCCTCTTGACTGATAATATTGGAAACAATATGTCCTGCTTGCTACATTTGCAATTGAATTTAATTTTTTTTCCATTATTGTGTATGCTTCTTGTCTAGTTTATTACTTGTACATTTGATATTTATAAAATTTAGCATATGTCGTCATATTTTATCATATAGATTAACACATTACACATTGAACATATTGGGTATGTTTAGAAAGAATGGAACTGAACAACAAATTAATATTTGACGTGAATTTCTTCTCTAATTTTAGGTGGAATTTTGATTGCCGTTCCTTATAAACATTTCGATGGTTCCCAAATACTTGAGTTACAGCTTCACATTTCCCTATTATGGTCACCCTTTCTCATTTTCCAAAGATGACATTCCTAATGTATCCAATCTCTACGTCAACAAAGTTGATGAAGTTAACTGTTATTGTGGGCACCAGGAAATATTTTCGCCAACCGGCCATGTGTTATGAGAAGCTCCAGCTCGTGAGTTGCAACTTTTGCCAAATTCCAAATATCACCAACTTTTGGATTTATGGTTGCCATAGGGCGCTCAAGACAACTTTCATATCTACAGTGGAATTAGTTTTTATGTTTTTTTAAGGACTTCTACACCATCCCACTTTAGAAATGGGGATTGGAATGCTTGCCATTAAGAAGAAATGAGATTTGTTTTGGAAGGGACTCAATTGGAGAAATATAAGGTCACAAAAAGAGAGGCAATAAGAAGGGATTGAGACATAGATTAGTTAGATGGATCAGAGCTATGCTATAGGGGCAAGATGGGCACCCCCTAGATATTGGCATTGTTTACTTAGGAATGACTTTGTCCAGTGACTATGTGCATTGGTGCTTGCTTGAACCAATTAATTCTTACTTCATTTTTTTGAAGATAGAGGCCACCAAAAAATTAATAATAATAAATAAATAAATAAATAAATTTTGACCAAAAAATATAATTTCATTTTTCTCCCTCTCAATATTTTTATGTATATATTTTAGATGAATGTTGATTACATTTTGTAGAGTTTACATGTAGTACGCTAGAAAGTTGATTGAACGTAAAAATGTAAAAAAAATGGTAGCAATATCTATGCAGATTATAAATAAAGACACAATTATTGGAGGCCGCTTTCAAATTTCAAAGATAAGTCTATCTTGTGATGGAGACTGACATGGACTGGAAATGATTTTGCTTGTTGATCAGCTTTGATTTCAACATGATAATGATTTCATTAGGTGCAAAAATCATAATTCAACCCTGAAACTTGTTGGCAGGATTCTGCAAATTAAGCAACAAATAATGATGTTAGAAACATAATTAACAATATATATGCGCTCAACTAAGATTGTAACGTCTCATAATCAAATATAAGGATAAATATGTTAGATATCATGTTCAGCTAAATTACAAATATGTTATGAAACATGCTAAATTAAACCATAACTTAGTTCATGGACAGTCATAAAAAATTAAAATATATCATATGATAAAATGAAACCACAATATATGACTAAAATACAAACATCCCACGTCCTTAAAACACATTTGTACAAAAACTAATATTTAAATATGGTTTGATGTGCATCTTAATTAGCAAAAGAAAAAAGTTCACACAGTGTGAATGATAACATACCAATGCTTTAAACCTACTCACCAATGACATGTACAATAGTAACGTGACATATTATATATGATACTAAAATGCTCACAACTATGCAACGTGTAATTAATTTCATATATAAAAATAAAATAAAATAAAATAAAAAATAAATTCTAATACACTGTTATATGAAAAATAATAATAATAATAATGTATCAAATAGAAAGCTATACCTATGTTTGTTGCTAACTTTGCAATAAAAATGTAATTAAACAAATTATGTTACAAAGCTAATAAAATAGTATACCTAAAACAATTTTGAATAGATATTCGTTGATAACCAAAAAGTAAAGGATAACATATTTTAATTTCAAAACATCTCATTATACATATCACAGATGACACATTAATTGGGAACATTAGACACAAATTATGACAAACTAAAAAGTTCAAAAGATCCAAGTTTACAAGGACAAAAACAGCCTAGGTACAAAATATAAATTCTAGCAAACCATTGGATTTTAGAGAAATGGAGTTCACGTAGCCATCACTAGAATGTGATGCATTATAATAAATTCTGATTAAAAAAAAAGGAAAAACATAATCCAATAAAAATTGAGAAAAATACCTAGGATTTCCATTGATAAGTTGCTTTCTTATTTGAATTCAAAGTTAAATCTAATGTTACTAACCCTCTTTGAACTCTTTTGCAGATAAAGACTGATTTAGGATTATATTTTTCAAGATAAAGTACAATATATAGAACACAAGATATTGAATCTTGACTTTAGGGATTAGAATTTCTAGTACGATAACAATTGAAAATGGAAACCACATGCAATCAAAGGAAACTCGAATGAATCACGGAAGATGTTAAAGGCTTGAAAAAGGGATTTTGATTAAGGAAAGTCTTTTGGTAAAACAAATGTGGAAATGTAACAATGGAATTAGTATTTTAATTAGGATATCCTGCATAATTTCCACAAATATTTATATGGATCAGGCAAAATATATTGATATGTTTATATTCTCTATCGGACTTTACAGTGATTGTTACTAAGCGCCAAATCAATATTCCTTCTCTCAAATGTTGAGAGAAATCATAAAACAATTCAATTAGTCAATTAATTGAAAAAACATTGAAGTACTCCCAATCATTCAAAATCAATTAGGGGTTTAATGTCAAAATCTGGAATTGAATATCAAAAAATTCAAAAGGTAGGATTCAACGTTAAATTAGCATCTACACAATTAGTCAAGCATCCAATTAAGTACAAAAATACAGTTGATATTTATACAACATCACCCTGAAATAAAGTTCTGAACAGAAAAATGGAAATAAATCTTTAAAGCCTTGAATCTCTTCAATGGCTCCTTGATTGATCGCCTTTGATTTCTCTTTATCAATCCAAGAAATATCGAAAGCAGATATGTATATATTTTGTAGCAAATCTTCTAATAAAGCTTGAAAAGAATATGAATTTGAAGATCAAAAGCTTCCTTCTTGGCTTCAAGAATTATGAATTTTGTATCTCCAGAGCTTCTATGGCTTGAATGATTTGTATATAATGGGGACAAGTCTGACCGGAAAAAAACTATGTGATCTCATGGGGCAACCCATTGCAATCGCAGAGTTATTTTTTTGGAAATTGTTTGATGTACAGAAAAGATTCTTACAGAAAATTTACAGATATCTCACAAAGTGTGGACCCCGCATGAATAAATAATGTCAAAAAACACACCCACCCTATAGGGGTTCTGTGAACCCCTACATGGTACACCAATCACTGCCCGTTTGTTTTTGCTTTCTGGAGTTCAATGTTTGATCCCGATACTTAAATAAGTACTTAGATCGCCAATCAATTGATGATAAAAACAGATTAATAGATTTTAATTTTAATGTACATTCATGTGCTCTCCCACCAATAGTCATCGTTCATATAAATTCACTACGTGCAGTCGAAAAAAGAAGTGTGAAAAAGAAAATAAACTTACAAATTATTTAAAGAGAGAAGGTTTACAACAAAGAGATCGGTCCATCAACAATCGGCATCATCATTCTTCAAATTCATGGATATGATCCAAGAGGTAGTTCGCAGCAAGCTCTTCATCCTTGTTACAGGCAAAGAACACCTCCAAAACAAGTGCTCGATCATACCCCATCGCTTCGAGCTGGAAATACATGGAGGGAGCCAAATGAATAGCATAATCGTCAAATTGGCATAGTCATGCGTCTGCCTATCATGTAACATAATCAGACAAAAAGTCTAAAAGCTTCAATTTCAATGGCAAAAATTTCAGCCCTATACACTGGCGTTCGAATGCACAAGAGACCAAATTTTTTGTTGCAGAAAAGCCCCAGCTACTGCACGACGATCTTGCAATTGCAATTGCAATTATTTGAACGCTATGATGCACCAACGCAAACATGTCTGGCAAAACACGTGCCGGATAAGTCGACGAGCAATTTTTCGAAAAAAATACTGACACGACACATCAACACATTAACTAAATTCATTAAAAAATTTATTTATATAATATAAATTCAATATTATACTTGTTATTAATTTTTATTGTTGAAATCTTTAAATACCAGTACCTATTTGTTATTAAAAAATTACTTAAAGTCAAAATATATAATATTTCTTTAAAAAAAAGAAAAGGAAAATGACTATGGTAAAATGTTCGAGAAGTGTAGGACATAGACATGCGACCATAGTTGAAGTATCCGTACAACAAAGTCTGAATGCAGCTCTAATCTCAAGTACAGAGAAACTGTTACTCTTTCTTCAAGCGTTGTACCAAAATTGCTATGGACCAATGTTACCACTGAGCAAGGACAATCTCCTTGCTTACTTAATAAGAGACACAAAAACAACCACTCGACTACACCTTCAGCAATTCAATAATAGATGATAAGTTTCCTTCAAGAGAAGTGTTACATGTACATAATTGTGTCCATAATTACATGTAGCACTGGATCCAATATTTAATTCAAATTTCACACTTTCACATCAACAACTGAATGATTGTCACATCACATTATGACCTAAAGGATTAAATAGACTAGTTGATGAGGCATTCCTCAACGTGCACCCACAATGCTTTGTGAACAAACAATGAAAGAGAACTCCAGTTCAAGAAAGGTAAATTTAAACATATTAATGGAGAGAATAGAATGGTTCCTTCTCAAAATCAAGAACCAGGGCTCGGTTTTCTTGCATTTTTACTTTATATTTCTTCTAAATTTTAACATATTTCTTTTGGTTTCTCAATTAAAATTATTAGTAATGGTTTCTATGCGAATTTTTTATGTAACCATAAAATACTGTTAACCTAGTACAGGAAATGCCTGTTCCTCATTTCCCGCATAGTTGGGTCCTGATTTTGTGAAGAAGAAAGCACATTCCCTTAGCATACTGCAATAAGACACTTTGCACAAGACCCGCATGAATCACTTCGAAAAAGTCACTTAGATTTCTGAAACGTACTCCCAACCTAAACAATAAAAAATCAAGTCACAGTTTGGCTTGCACTTACCCGTTCTATGGCTTCCCGTTCCTCAGGAGTAACTGTTATAGCCTGTGGCATAGCTTCAGCTAGCTGCCCTAGCATGTTACTGATATCACATTAAAAACATAACAGCATATGAAACACAGTTGTGCCACACACAACTAACAATAAAAGAATCGTTCCAGAAACACAACAAACTTACCCTTCTCCACCTTCAACAGGTTCATTGATAAGGCGAAGGAAATCAGCCTNTAATGATCAGGTTTTCCATTTTTTATTTAGAATGATGAATTACAATGAAGTATCTACTGTAAAAATCAGATCAGAAGAAACAGTGTTTTAGAAATCAAATTCCAGGAAATGACGTCATTTTAACAACTTTTCAAGCTACTGCACTTTGTCGTACATATGCAAAATATGCATTTGGGGAAAACTTTCCTCTATATATTCCAGAGATGTGCATAACTTGATATTCTGTCACCCTATTCTGTAATAATCATGCTCCGGAAGACGAAAAATATTATCCCACTCTGCTTTTGCATTTTTTTTTTTTTTTGCCCCCACAATAACTTCACACACAACGATCCAACAGACATTCCGGTTTCAGGGTAAAGATTGAGTTAATAAATAAATTTACTTGGACTTCAGTCATTAATTTCTATCTTCCACATCTAGTGTAGACAACAGAATACTAACGCAGAGAAAATGTTAAAAAGACTGACCAGAGCCTACTCATGACAGGAAACGAATTAAAGAGAAAAAAAATCACAAAATGGAACAAGATGTTGAATTATGTAACTGCAATTGACCATTCATTAAGCTTGGGCGAAACTTTAGGTGTCCAAGTGATTGCATAAACCAATGCAAACTCTCTCCCAGCATAAGCTGTTTACTGCATGTACATTATGAAATAAACTAGTTATTTAAAGCCTGTAAGAGTAACTTAACTATCTCAGACAGTCCATTTAATTTGAGTTTGACCCATTTCATATAGTTGAAAATTTTATTGTCAACAAATTATTTCAATCATTGAATCATTATTTTCAATTTGATAGTAAAATTGAAATTTGTGTTACGTTGATTCATTGAATTAATTCTTTCTAACAGCCATTACATGATATTTGATTCATCAACTCTGAACTATGAAATAAATAACTTCTAAGAGCAATTATTCTCAAGTAAATGATTTAATCCCACCTTAGCCTTCATTCACTCCTACCCTACGAAAAACACCAAGGGGAAAAGATATAACAGATATTTCTGCATCCACCTCTTTCATAACATATTGAAGATTTATTCTCAAATAGTGTAATGTTGTTGAAATGCTGCGCTCAGTTGTATAACCTATTTCTCGTGAACTCCTTGAAAATATCAAAACAATTACAGAAGATTTAAGTGCTAGTGTATATAAAAGGTTCCAAGTGAAGAATGGAAATGCACTTATATATAGAAATTTGACACTCACAGAGTATAAATACTCAACAGCTCTCTCAGGGTTGTTGAAAGCCGCTCGAAGAGCTCGGACAACTGTATCTCGGTCCCAAGTTCCTCCACCCATATCAAGAATCTGCTGGATTGTGCCCTCGAAGTTGTTATTAGCAACTAAATTAGAAGCTGCGTGGCCATAGACATCCGATCTAGCACAGGAAAACCATCAAATATTAATGGAAGAATCAAGAATCACAAAACTACTCATGACTATTGCATGATAGAAAATCATGCACGTCAAAGTCTCATTTGAGGGATGCTCACAAGTCAGAAGCAGTAGCAGGAGGAGCATGAGCAGGAAGAGAAACCAGAGCAGATGCAGGAGCGGGTACAGGTGCAGGCCTGCAAGGTACAGAATTATGAATGGATCATATTAAAATAAAAAGGAATTCCATACACCCACAAAGAGTTAAAGGAAGGGAGAGAGCATAGTGTTTGAGGATCCCTAGTGCACAATATTTAGGTAAGTAAACTAAAACTCACGCCGCAGCAGAAGCTTGAGGTGCTGTTGATGTTGGAGCTGAAGTAGGAGGCGTGGCACTCATCGGCTGTGCCAACGAGGGAAACACTTTTAGACTCACCTGAATTAAAACTAACTCCAGTAACATGATAGGTATAAATTTTATAATTCGCCGAGATAATTCAATCATAAGAGGGTAAAGTAAAACAGCGATCGAATAAGCATCAGCCAATAATTCTCTGCTCTGAGAGCATCAAATAACAAAATTATTTGGAACCTATCTTTGGCAACAGCTTGAAGAAACGGACATTCACTTTATAAAAGGCAAACTCAAGCACTAGCTTCGTTCACTGCCATAACATCTGCATTAACTACAACAATTATCTAATATGTAATCGGATTTCCATGGTAGAAAATCAATATTGTCGAGGTTCTATAGAAATATGATGGGGAACCATGCGCTGTGTGCACACTGTTTGTTAGTGCTGGAATGTGCATATACTAGAATAAAAAATTGTTTAAGCGCATAAGAAATGTTTGCGTACAGATGGAAATTGGGAAATGAACAAACATTTTAAATGGCATTCTCAGGAAGATAGTCTTGATGCAACTACAAAACTTTGATAGAGAACATTTAAAAATTAAATTTCTATGTATCATCATAGAAATTAATAAACAAATTTCATTCCATTTGCTGGAAACTAAATAATGTTAGGGAAATGATGCTAGAAGCTTCTAGAGACTTAAGTGCAACTCAGATCAGCTAAAATTTCAAATGCACCAAAAAAAGATATTCCATCAGATCAGAGGATAGCATATCACAGTAATGGTAATCCAATTCATATAAACAGCAATAAAAGAATGTGAACAAATAAACAAACAACAAAAAATTATTAAACATATATGATATTACCTTCACGGCAGGTCCAGTTAATGTTGTTGAACCTTCACCTGATGAGCCCTTATTCTAAAACATTTCAGACTAAAAAGATTAATGAAATTATTAGAAAACAACAGAAACTCTACAATGAAGCACAAAAAAGCACAAAGAGCAATGAGTCCAGAAATTCTTTAATAAGTTTTTATGCTTTTTGACATCCTTTCATCTGAATTTTTAATTTTATTTTTCAGGGTATTGATATTTTCCTGCTGAAAATTGGATTGATTACTTAAATACAATTATAAACTTAATATGAAATTACTTCGATGCTAATTTGATCAAATTAGTGGTAACCTTGAGAATTGTTGTTGTAACCAATGTTTTGAAACCTGATCGAAGATTGACTCAGAAAAAGAAGAGGATCAAGGGTCAAAGGGTCAAACTAAGGTTAAACCAGGGTCGACCTCGAAATGAATTAATTAAATGAAATTTTATTTGAATATATACTATTTAAAATATAAATTACTATATAGATATATACTTTTCAAAAAATTAAGTTTAAGAGTATTTTATGTTTTTTCATCTGTTAGTTATTTTTTAACAACCATTTCATTACACAAAATTAAATGGGCCCAAAAAAGTCATAAGCTACAAATGAAATAGGTAGGCCCAATTATGCTATAAACCTAAAAACCTATTCCATTTCATGAAGAAAGTGCTGCCTCCTCATTTTTTTCATGCGACTTCTTCTCAGTTTATTCGGCGACTTCTTCCTTCTTTTTTATTTCAAGAAGCTTATTCTAGATATCAATGTGCATATAAACAATAGTCTTTCACATCACTTGGGCAAGTCAAAGAAGTACCATTGGAGATCTTATCTCTAAATTTTTTTTATTTTTTCCAAAAACTAGTAAAACCATATCCGGTTGAACCTGTTATTTTATCGGATTTTTCCCGGATTTTGTTTCTCCGGTTAAAATGATGTAACCAAACTAGGTTTTCCAGTCGAACCAGGAAGGCCAGTTCGGTTTTCAAAACATTGTTTGTAACTGTTTAAAAAATGCTGCAATTTAGAAAGAAACAAATTTCACGTTACATAGACTTCTTGGGTCAGCTATAATATACATCCACTTCAATGAAGAGTGTCCCTTTAATTTATGTTTCAAGTATGTGTCTATAAAGGTATAAATCAAAGAATCAACTAAGGAGTTGTTTCTCAAAACCAAATGTTGTTGCTAAATATCTTCAGGCTAAAATAATTAGGGCTCATTAGTCCAGAAGAGACTTGAAAACATGGAGAGAGTAATTCAAGCACATGGAAACAAATCTAGATGCAAGTCGATAATTTGAAGGGCATATATAGGACGTCCTCCAGAACGCCCAGTAACTAGCAACAGACAACTTTTACCGTTGTTAGCATGACAACAACAAAACTGTTCTCAGCAACATTATTTTCTCCCAGTCTTGTTCCATCTTTAA